>NC_090380.1:73045836-73347556 GCF_036365525.1 Heterodontus francisci | reverse complement strand
AATGGATCCTGGAGGGAAATCTATCACCCACCTAAGAAGCCTACTTGTTTCATTTGGGAGAAGATTAGAAGAAGCTACTTAACTAAGCTGGGCCTCCTCTCCACCATCACAACAGCATGACACAGCTCTTATATTCTGCTACAGTTCAGGACAGCAGGCATGAGTGATTACCCAAGTCATGTAGATGACCCCAAGATTTGGAATGAAAGTTCTGACTTGGAGATTGGACAGGTAAAGGGTTCCACTCTGCCACACTTGTGCTGAAACATCAGATCCCCAGGACTTTCAGGCCTTTTTACAGACTTTCCAATATCAATATTCTTAGCTGAAGAGGCACAAGAAATGACATATGATCATGTGAATACGCAAAAGAAATGGTGTGAATATGCAAAAGAAATGGTATGAAAAGACAATCTAGTTCATCAAGCCTGCCCCACATACTCTTGATACCTGAGTACCATGATTAGACGCTAAATCCACCAAGCAGCTGTGTAATTTCCTGAGAGAAGCAAATAAAACAGATAAAAACATATGCCAATTCAGGAAAAATATCTAGAAAGGAAGGAGCACGGAGTCCAGCTCGATGGAGTATGCTTTGAAAAGTACTTAACTCAGGGAATTCAGTGAGTGAGAGAATTTGGCACAGCGAGAAAAGAAATAGGGAGGCTTTAATCTATTTTACAGAGAGACACACTGGTATCAGTGGTGGAACTGGGCAGAGACTGAGCACAGCAACCAAGGAGTTAAAGTGGGTGAAGAGAACCTTCAGCGCAGTGTCCAACAACAAAAACAACATCTGCAAAACAGCTACAGTGATGTCCCAACCAGGGAATGAGCCGATTGGTGAGTAGCTGGTAAGTGTTTCCGGACAATAGTCTAGAAAGTAAAAGCATGGCAGGGTACCTCAGCCCTGTGAAATGCACATCCTGCGCCATGTGGGAAACCCTAGACGTTTCTCATGGCCTGGACAACCACATGTGCAGGGTCACCAGCTAGAGCAGCTTAAGCTCCGGGTTTTGGAGATTGATTGGCAGCTGGAGTCTCTATGGGACATCCATGAGGCTGAGAGCTTTATGGATAGCATGTTTCTGGAGGTGGTCACACCACAGCTTAAAAATGTGCAGACAGAGAGGGAATGGGTGACCTCCAGAAGAACGAGGAGGACCAGGTAGGCAGGGCAGGAATCCCATTAGTGCATCTCGCTCTCCAATTCGTATTCAGTTCTGAATACTGGTGAGAGTGATGGCTGCTCTGGTGAATGCAGGCAGAGCCAAGTCCGTGGCACCATGGGTGGCTCAGCTGTACAGTTGGGTAGGAAGAAGAGTGGAAGAGCAATAGTGATGGATTCAATAGTGAAATGAACAGACAGACGCTCCTGCGGCCACAGACATGACCCCAGGATGGTATGCTGCCTCCCTGGTGCCAGGGTCAAGGACTTCACTGAGCGGCTGCAGGACTTTGAGGGAGGAGGATGAATAGGCAGAAGTCATATCAGTATCAATAACATAAATGAGGTCCAGCAGGTAGAGTTTAGGGAGCTAGGAGAGTGTTGAAAAGCAGGACCTCAAAAGTAGTAATCTCCAGATTACTCCCAGTATCACATGCTAGTGAGTACAGAAATAGGAAGATAGAGCTGATGAATATGTGGCTAGAGAGATGGTGCAGGAGGGAGGGACCGCTTCTGGGGGAGATGGGGCCTGTACAGTCCGGATGGGTTGCACCTCAACAGAACCAGGACCAATATCCTTGTAGGAGGTTTTGCTACTGCTGTTGCGGGGAGGGTTTAAACCAACTTGGCAGGGGGATTTTATTTTATTCGTTCAGGGAATGTGGGCATCGCTGGCTAGGCCAGCATTTATTGCCGATCCCTAATTGCCCCTTAAGAAGGTGGTGGTGAGCTGCCTTCTTGAACTACTGCAGTCCTTGTGATGTAGGTACACCAACAATGCTGTTAGGAAGGGAGTTCCAGGATTTTGATCCAGCAACAGTGAAGGAATGGTGATATAGTTCCAAGTCAGGATGGTGTGTGGCTTGGAGGGGAACTTGCAGGTGGTGGTGTTCCCATGCATCCGCTGCCCTTGTCCTTCTAGGTGGTAGAGGTCACGGGTTTCGAAGGTGCCGAAGGAGCCTTGGTGAGTTGCTACAGTGCATCTTGTAGATGGTACACACTGCTGCCACTGTGCATTGGTGGTGGAGGGAGTGGATGTTTAAGGTGGTGGATGGGATGCTGATCAAGTGGGCTGCTTTGTTCTAGATGGTGTCAAGCTTCTTGAGTGTTGTTGAAACTGCACCCATCCAGGCAAGTGGAGAGTATTCCATCACACTCCTGACTTGTGCCTTGTAGATGGTGGACAGGCATTAGGGAGACAGGAGGGGAGTTAGGAGGATGGGCACCTGAGAGTAGATTCAGAAAGGAGAAAAGTTGGAAACGGAAGGCAGAAAATTAGTAAATGTGTTTGGAAAGCAAAGGAAATAAAGGCTAGAAAAAAGACAAAAAGGAGTTTGGCAGTGTTAGATGGTATATACGTCAGTGCAAGAAGTCTAGGGAATAAGGCAGATGAGCTGAGAGCACAGATTGACACATGGGAAAATGATATTATAGCTATTATTGAGATGTGGCTGAAAGAAGGCAGGAATGACAGCTCAACATTCCTGGTTACAGGCCTTTCAGATGAGCTAGAGAGGGAGACAAAAAAGGAGGGGTGGTCACAATATTAATTAAAGAAACAATTATAGCTGTGAGGAGGGATGATATGGTAGAAGGATCATATGGGTTGAACTGAAGAACAAAAAAGGGGCAATCACCCTATTGGGAGTATATTATAGACCTCCAAATAGTCAGAGGGCAATAGAAGAGCAGATATGTAGGCAAATCTCTGAGAAGTGCAAAAACAATAGGGTAGTAATAATGGGGGATTTCAATTACCCTAATATTGAGTCAGCGGCGCTTGAGATGGCTTGGCCATGTGAGCCGCATGGAAGATGGCAGGATCCCCAAAGACACATTGTACAGCGAGCTCGCCACTGGTATCAGACCCACCGGCCGTCCATGTCTCCGTTATAAAGACGTCTGCAAACGCGACATGAAATCGTGTGACATTGATCACAAGTCGTGGGAGTCAGTTGCCAGCATTCGCCAGAGCTGGCGGGCAGCCATAAAGACAGGGCTAAATTGTGGCGAGTCGAAGAGACTTAGTAGTTGGCAGGAAAAAAGACAGAGGCGCAAGGGGAGAGCCAACTGTGCAACAGCCCCAACAAACAAATTTCTCTGCAGCACCTGTGGAAGAGCCTGTCACTCCAGAATTGGCCTTTATAGCCACTCCAGGCGCTGCTTTACAAACCACTGACCACCTCCAGGCGCGTATCCATTGTCTCTCGAGATAAGGAGGCCCAAAGAAGAAAAAAAAAAAAAAAATATTAACTGAAATAGAATTAGTGTGAAAGGCACAGAGGGAGCAAAATTCTTAAATGCATTCAGGAGAACTTTTTTAGCCACTACACAGCAAAAGAGGGGGCGGTTCTGGACTTAGTTTTAGGGAATGAAGCTGGGCAGGCAGAAGGGGTATCAGTTGGGGAGCACTTTGGAAGTGATCATAATTCAGTTAGATTTAGGGTAATTATGGAAAAGGACAAAGATGGACCAGGAATAAAGGTTCTCAATTGGAGAAAAGCTAATTTTACCTAGCTGAGATGTGATTTAACTAAAGTGGACCGGAAACAGCTACTTGAAGGTAACTCAATGCCAGATCAGTGGCTGGATAGGTAGATAAGGTGGTCAAGAAGGCATGTGGGATACTTGCCTTTATTAGCCGAGGCACAGAATATAAGAGCTGGGAGGTTATGCTGGAGCTGTATTAAAATGCTAATTAGGCCACAGCTGGAATACGGCATGCAATTCTGGTCACTGTTCTATAGGAAAGATGTGATTGCACTAGAGAGGGTACAGAGTGCACTAGAGGAGATACGGAAGGTACAGAGGAGATTTACAAGGATGTTGTCTGAACCAGAGAATTTTAGTCATGAGGAAAGATTCGATTGGCTGGAGTTGTTTTCTTTGGAACAGAGAAGTCTGAGGGGAGATCTAATTGAAGTGTATAAAATTATGAGGGGTCCAGATAGAGTGGATCAGAAGGCCCTATTCCCCTTGGTTGAGTGATCCATAAACAGGGAGCACAGATTTAGGGTAAGAGGTAGGTGGTTCAGAGGGGATTCACAGGAAAATTCTTTCACCCAGAGGGTGGTGGGGATCTAGAATATACTGTCTGAAAGGGTGGTAGAGGCAGAAACTCTCCTAACATTTAAAAAATACTTTATATATGCACTTGAAGTGCCATAACCTACAAGGCTATGGACTAAGAGCTGGAAAGAGGGATTAGGCTGGATGGCTACTTGCTGGCTGGTGTGGACACAATGGGCCAAATGACCTCATTCTGTGCTGTAAATTTCTATGATTCTTTCCAACATCCTTAGATGATAAAACTATTCCAGGAGACCACATTGATAATGCTTATATATATCTGGTAATTCATCTGCTTTTATAAGATGCAGGGGGTGATTTTCAATGGCTTTTTTAGGTCCTGAAGAGCATCTGAGGTAGTCAAGATAGGGTCTTAACCTGCAAACCCAGATTATGCTTTGTTTAGCACAAGGCACAACTTGATAAATGAATTGAAATGGCGCTGGGAATGGCTGCCCGAAGGATGATTAAGGGCCTGATTACCACTTAGATTGTCCGCTAGCGCTCATCAATGGGACTCGATCACATTTTGGTGAATAGAACTTGAACTAATGCCCTCTCCTAACTGCAACTAGCTGATTGGCAGTAAAGAAATCATTTTGAGTGCTACTTAAGGCATACTCACCCTTATTCACTGATTAGTTGCTGCTGGACTTTTAAAGAGGACTTTTGAAACACATTGAGACACTTTCCAGGACGGTTTATGAAGACTTAACCAATCCTTCATCAACAGTTATTCCAGAAACTCATTGAAGATTTCACCCAAAAGTAGTAAGTCTTGTACAACTCCACCTTATTGGACACCTTATAGAAGTCACCAGGAGAAAGGGAGTCATGAGCATCTTGCTCAGGTTGGCAGGAGGAACCGGAGAACATGAGGCCAGGCAAAGTAGCACTAGCTGCCTCAGGAGAGAGAGAGAGACAGGATGGAGAGGTGGACTCCTTCACTCCTGCAGGTACAGGACATCCTTCCTCCTCTGGACATCTTGTACGGACTTCCAGTGCCACACCCGAGAACCTGTTCACCCTCTCCCTCTGTCACTGAGTCATATTGAAATGTGCCACTGTATGCCAGCCAGTACAATCCACACCATGGACTGGATTTTGTTGAGCTCCCGACGTCGGGCTCCGTGGCCGGGGGTGGGGGGTTGGGGGCAGCGCTGCAAGATCGCACGGTAGTGGCCCGCCATGGAGCCCGAAGGCAGGAATGCAGGGCCCGATCTTCCCAGCGGCAGGGACACTCCATGGCGGCACATCTGCCACATTGCGGCGGGACCCGGATTTCAATATTCAAATCATCTATTTAAATACATTTAAATGTAAGCCAGAGTGAGCTTACCAGCGACATTCAGGAAAGGGGCAGCTCTGCATTTGTATTAAAGTGGTGGGTGTGGGGGGCGGTGAGGGGCCAACTCTGCATCGCTAGTGTAGGGGGGTGGTGGGGTGGTGAAAGTGGTCAATGCTGCACATAGTGCAGTTGGGATGGAAAAGGGTAATCTAGGTTTTTCTGGTGTTGTTGGGGGGCGTGGTGAGACAAACTTTCTTTTCTAGTGCAGTTGGGGGGCGTGGGTCAAATTTTATTTTATTTTTTGCAGTTGCAGGGGGGTCAACCTTGATCGGTCAATGCAGGCCTGGCAGCACTGCGCAGAAACAGATGACGCCATTGATGGCGTCGCCGAGGCCACCGCGCCATGTGATTGGGGGAGACAGTCGCCCTACATATTGTAATGAGCCACTGTGTGCTAGATCGCAGCGGCATGGCAGCGTGCGGCCCACACATGCCATTTTTTTTCAAATCCAGCCCCATAAGTGGACATGAAAGCCCACATAAGCAGCTGCATGAAAATTGTATCTAATCAGCATGTGCGTGCTAAACCTGTAACTGTCTGTTTTAGCATCTCCAGGGAGAAATTATTTAAGTCCAAAATTGATTGTTAAAACCAGACTTTCAAGCCGGCATGCCTAATTAACATAGCACCCATTTAGCGCCTGTTTTCACCCTTTCACCAAAATAACCCCCATGATCTTCACTCCTGCCATGAACTGATCCAACTTTCTCTTGAAGGTTCACTGTGAATCAGCACTCAGCACACTGGCTGACAACTTGTTCCATAGGTCTACCATCCACCGAGAAAAGAAGAACTACCTAATGTATAACACAGCCCTACCCTTACATAATTTATATGCATGCCCTCAGGTTTTCTGCAGTCTATCAAATTGAAATAATCTATCACTAAGAATACCATCTAGCTCTTTAACTATTTTATAAACCTTTTCCAAATCACCCCAAAGTCTACACAGTTTTTATAGCTTATCTGAGTAACTAAGGCTGATCAAGCTGGGAATAATTTTGTAGCTCCTGCCAAAGCCTTGATATTACCCATCATGCAAGTGGACCAAATCTGGCCTTATCAAGGTCGTTTATAAAGACATAATGATTGTTGTTTGATTGCCTTTAAGAGTAATGTTCCTTTAAGATATTAGTATGCTAATGAGCCAAGTACCAGTATGTAATCATGTGACTACACGCTAGAGTCACTCTAACTGTAACACCAAGAGGCAAGTCCTGTAAATAGATAGCTCTGCACTGTACCATAGTTTAGCTGTTTAATAAATCTGTTTGAGATCTTTAATTAGCTGAACTCCATGCATCGCATTTATGTTACATCAGACAACATAAAAAGCTTCCCATTATATGTTGGCAGTGGTGGTGAGAAGAGAAAATCCAAGATTGAAGACCACAGGAAACCAGATTTAAAAACTAACTCCAGCTAAAAGAAAGTTAAAAGAAATACTAGCCCAAAAAGGGTAAAGAAAAAAAAAGAACTCACCTCCAGCTGTAACAGACAGAGCTGATTGACAGGCTGCAAATCAATCACTGTGAGCAGGTGAGTCAGTGTGCCATCTGTAGAGAAATTCCAGCTAAAAAAATAGAAACTTTGAAGTCTTTAAAAAATTGATTTTTTTTCTGTCAAAGGCTCCTTGGGAGAGTAAAAAATACAGGGAAAACCCAATCTCTTCCTTAGGCTGATCAGGTCCATGCCATTACCTGTGGGCGGCACAGTGGCGCAGTGGTTAGCACTGCAGCCTCACAGCTCCAGTGACCTGGGTTCAGTTCTGGGTACTGCCTGTGCGGAGTTTGCAAGTTCTCCCTGTGTCTGTGTGGGTTTCCGCCGGGTTCTCCGGTTTCCTCCCACAGCCAAAGAATTGCAGGTTGATAGGTAAATTGGCCGTTGTAAATTGCCCCTAGTGTAGGTAGGTGGTAGGAGAATGGTGGGGATGTGGTAGAGAATATGGGGTTAATGTAGGATTAGTATAAATGGGTGGTTGTTGGTCGGCACAGACTCGGTGGGCCGAAGGGCCTGTTTCAGTGCTGTATCTCTAAATAAATAAAATTACAGGAGGTGCCCGACAGCAAAAAGTGAGGGAATCCTCCATTCATGCAGCTCACAGCTAGAGTTATAAAAAGAAACTCATTAAATCATTCCAGTGTGAAGAGCTTTCACTCACTCAGTCAGAGTTTAAAAAACTCAAAAAACCACACAAGCTTGAAGAATTGCCTGTTGAGTGGCTGCATGAACAAACTGTCAAAAAAGAACACTTGAAATGCCTATTGCACGGCTGTATAAACAGACAGATTGAGTGCTGGAAGCAAGATAAACATACAAGCTGCTCCCATCAATCAAACCAGCCAGTCTAAAGAACAATTTTTTTTAAAGGGAAAGCAGTACAGAGTCACAGAAGCAAGTTCTTAAAGCAAGTTTAAAGCAAAAGAACAACAGAAAGATGGATACCAATTTTCCCATCATGAACTAGAAAGCCTTGGATGTCCTATCAGAGTTCAAACTGCTCCAACAAAAAATACAATTATGTTTTACAGACCAAATAATTGCAGAACCAGAAAGACAGGCTGTGAAAATATTAATTGCAATTGGAAATGAGGGATTGCACAGAATCAATAACTCATGCTTACTGAAGAGGACCAGAAAGATCCCGCAAAGACGTGGAAAGTGCTAGAAGATCAACTCAGATTAAGAGTGAATTTTAGAATTCACCACCTTGAATTGATGTCCTACAGGCAACAGCCACAGGAATCAATAGACCAGTTTGTCAGCAGAGACCATATTAAGGGCAATGAGTATGATTTCTCAGAAGCTGAGTTGTCAGACTGAATAATAGAGTTGGTGATTGTATCAACACCCATTGAAGCATTCCAGAAAGAGCTCTTGGTGGAAAAGAAAGGTCATAGCATCGATGCACTGCTGGAAGATGCCAGGAAGTGTGAAGCCATTGTAACTGGACAACAGCACCCACAAGCACTAGGTGCAACCAACAGTATCGGCACCATAACCAGGTCGCAAAGAGCAAGCAAACTGTGTGGTAAGTGTGGTCTGTCCCACTCATAGCAAAATTGCCCTGCATTTCATGACCTGTGCAAGGCATGCAGTGCAACAGGACACTGGGTCCACCTATGCAGGAATGCTGGCTCTAAAGACGCACCCAGAAGTCCTGTTCGGATGCAAACAAACAGACAACAGGGCAACAGCAGCAAGGGAAGCACCAGAGATCAGCATAAATGCAAGCTGATACATGAAATCCACAGCAAAGCAGACCTGAGACAAGACTCAGAGAGAAGTAGTTGTCAGACAGAAGACAAACAGGCATTCCCCATTGTGAACCTGACACATCACATGGAGAAAGTCCAACAACTGGAAGCTTTCACCACTATTAACATCGTGTGCCCAAAGAAAGCTGGCAAGCATAGTCAAGGTCAAGATCGACACCGGCGTTATTGTATATATCCTACCAGTCCATATACTCAAAGATATGTATCAGAGTCACTGGAGATGAATGATACAACCAATAACTGACACATTATCTGCATACAATGGGTCACCCATCCCTTGCAGTGGCACATTAACAATGTAATGGAGCTATGGCAAGTCAGTATGGAAACCACAAACTTCTACCTAGCAGCCACGAACGGACCAGCAGTGCAGGAGTACCAGTCTGTAAGGACTGCAACATCATAACCATCCACGAAAGTATTGCCAAGGGGAAGTCTCCAAGGACTAGAACCCGCTTGCAAGTCTGGCCAGCATCAAATGGTGCAGTCTGGAAATCCAGCAACAGCACAACGATGCCGCACCTTCACTTCTGCTCTCTCGAGAACCACCAGCAACACAATGAGCCAGAATGGACAGGTATCTCCAAGGCACCAAGTACTCTGCCCCCAGCAAGTCCTCGATCTTGAGCCCCAAGCTTTCAGATGCGAAGGATGAGGTGAGGCGAAGGTCACACAATGTCCTGAAGAGGCAGAGGAGGAACGTGTTGAAGCATTGTCTGTTGGCTCTTTGAGATGAGGTGCCAGAACATTCCAAGAATGACAAGGTCCCAAAAGTGGTCAACTTGAGAAAAGCAACAGAATATATTAGCAGGCTGAAGGAAGAGCAACAGAAACTGAATGCAGAGATGGAGAAATTTCAGAAGCAACAGCAACAAATGAGACCCAAATTTCCCGAGCAAGAGTTGTCAAACCACCGAGATGATATATGGAATTTTCAGCCTCTAAATTTGTAAAGATCATAATGTCTATACATTTGTAAATAATTTTGATGTCATCTAATTTTATATGTTTTTGCTCTTAGCATACAAGACTTATCTTTGGAAAGAAGGTGAATATTGTGTGATTGCTTTCAACAGTAATGTACCTTTAAGATCCTAATATGCTAATGAGCCAAGTACCAGTATGTAATCATGTGACTACATGCTAGAGTCACTCTGTAGCTGTAACGCCAAGAGGCAAGTGCTGTAAATAGATAGATCTGCGCTGTATAATAGTTTAGCTGTTCAATAAACCTGTTTGAGATCTTCAATCAACTGAACTTCACGCATCTCATTTATGTTGCATCAGACAACAATAAAAGCTTCTCATTACAGTGATGTGATTTTATTTTACTCTTGATTAATCCTGTTAAACATTATTGGTAGGACCCTACAAATTCAGTTAATTTTACAGATTTCATAGATTTTAAGAATCATGAATTTCACAATTTCACATATTTAAATTGTAAATTTCACAGTGTAGCAACAAACCATGAAAATGACCTATTTAGATCAAAAAGAAGACAAGAGAGGTCTCTGGTTTCAAATGGCATTTATTGTATACTCAAAAAGTTTGTAAAAAGCTGACTATATACAGGTCACACTCTTTACTCACTGGATTCCAAATTCTTTCACTTGTGCTACAGTAATGGTTGCGGCCATTTTTGATTTGCTCATTCTGGCATTCTCACATGTCTGCTAATACTTGAGACTGCTTCTCTCAAAACTGCACTGGAAGCCCTCCATCATATAACAATCAGCGAGGTGAGCCTCATGCCAATCAGTAAAACGGGCAATGCTCGCAACATGCCAGCAATCAGCAAGTTCAGCCTTGTGTCAATCAATAAAATGCACAAAGTTCACAAAATGGCCAATTTCAGAGAGGACCCAAGATTTCACAATCCATGGCACATTTTTCACGGCCGTGAATTTGGTAGGCCCCCAGTTATTTGCTTCAGCTGTAGTTTCTCAGCATTCGGCTGGATCCTTTAGAGAATTATGAGCTATAACACCAAGATACTTTTCTCACTCAACCAATTTCAGTTCTGAATTTTTGGTGGGGGTCAGCTCAAAACCTTTTTGAGAAATACTGAATTAGATGTTACTTTGGTGATATTTATTGTTGTATGCTTTTACTTAAGTGTTGTGTAAGTGAACCACAAGCAAAGGCATGCTTTAAGATACAAGAACAAAATATTTGGTTCTGGAGCTTTAGGGTTTTCTCCAAACGAAATTTGAATTGCCCACCAAATTATAGACTGATTTACACTTAAGTTTCATTGACTCAAATTACCAATTTATTGAGACCAGAACCTTCAGCTACACCACATGCTACAGTGCAGAACTTCATGTCAGTTATCTTCTACAGACGATGTGCCAAGAACTATGAAAGTGGAATTCTGACCCAGCCTTGCAATCAAATTGTGAACTGCAAATGCTGTTTGCATATGCCTGGCTGAACATAACAGCATGCACAAATGCTACTTTGTTTTTATACTGCAGCGGTTTCCAATTACCTTTCCTACTTCCACTACGATGTTAATGACCACTATACCATTTTGCAGCTGGGGAATGGGACTGACAGCATAGCTCCGTGGAGAGCCGACATGGACTCAATGGGCTGAATGGCCTCCTTCTGTGCCATAAATTCCGCTATGACTCTTCTGGTTTTCCAAATTATATAAACTTGTATTGTACTTGTGATCTGTGTACATGGACCATTAAATCTCCTTGGACCTCTTTTCACCATTTAAATAATACTTGGATCTATCTTTTTTTGGTCCAAAATGGATGATTTCCAACTGTTTTTGAAGTTTGTGATCCTTGCTAGCTGAAAGGGAAAAAAAAACTTTTGTTAAAGTGCTGGATGAGACAAAGAATGTAATCAAACTGAGAACCCAGGACAACTTTGAAATTACTGCTGAAGAGAAAGATCAAGAACATGTATAAGGTGGTACAAGGCGGATTTCATAAAGTGAAGGAGCAATGGGTCGAGGAACGCTCAATAGCATGGAGCTATCGGAGACCATGGGTGCATCAGAAAGAGGAAGCGTGAAATTTAAATTAGAATCCATGTGTAATGAGTGGAAGCTGGAGCCAGGTACTGGGAAAAGAGATGCGGCTGTGAAAGCAGGACTTATCAAAAACATGATTAAACACAAGAAGGGAAGAAGGAAACAATGAAAATGAACAGGCAAATGAAAATCATACTGGAGTGGAGCAAAACTTCAAGGTAGGAATCATTGGAAGAGAAGTGACAGCGAATTAAACAATATGAACAAAACGCAAAATATTGCAGCTGCTGGAAAACTGAAACGAAAATAGAAAACTGGAAATCTCACCAGATCAAGTAGCATCAGACAAAACATTTTAAATACAGACCATTCCTCAGAACTGCCCAAACTACAAGTTTGATGAAACAAACCTCTTGTTAAACCACAGTGCTTAGTCTGTAGAGGAATGCGGCTCTATCCAAAGATATGGATGAGATCTGGTGTCCAGTATAGGGATGGTCTTAGGCCCCTCTCGTTTTTGGCATATGCTGTTCAAAAATGAACCCAGACTAATTTCTATCCCTGAGTCTAAAGTTTGATCCATATAATGTCAACTATTACTTATACCACATCAGAAACAAGCAAAAATTGAGGAAATTGTTGTATGACATTGTCTGGGCAATCACAGTGGTGAAGATATGTTTTGGCAGTTGTCTGACCAGTGTGCAAGAGCTGTAACTCCTGGATGACAGATAAACAACGGTTTGTTATTGGTTAGTTCTACAGCAGAGTAGGAAGCTGGGCTGGTGAATTACTGAGTGATATTTGTTCTTTATACACTTTATTCAGGATGAGAAGGTGATAGGAGTCATGTGACTTGTCCTCCATTTTCTTGACAATGTACCAATCTTTGAAATTGTTCAATATTTATAACTTTTCAGTTTGTTTCTGTATTTTCATCGTTACATTTCTCATGAGCATGAAAGAGTATTATTCAAAATGATCTTAACTGATTGGGCTGGATTTTACCAGCCCCTCGACGCATGGATGGTGGCGGAGAGGCCCATAAAATACTTGTGGGAGAGACCTGCCACGACCCATTCACCAAGAAGGAACCACCGCATATTTCCGGCGGCGGCGAATCCTCGGTGTGGCCCCCCCTTGCCAAGCGGCAGGGCCTTCATTTCAGTATTAACATACATTAAAATAAATGGTAATGAACTTACCTGAACTGGGTGCCTGTCCCACGGCGATATTACAGGTGCCGGCCACAACTCGCACGCCTTCGGAACTCAGAACAGAGTTCAGAGGTGAGACACTGGTGGGGAGTGGGAAGGAGTGCAGAATTCGGGGCGGGAGTGGTGGGGGAGCGGGGAAAACACTTTTTATTGGCAATGGGGATGGTGGGATGGGTTGAAGGGCAAATGTTACGAGGTTGGGGTGGTGGGGGAAAGGTTCGCAATGGCAATAGAGTTTATTCAGGATTGGTGGCCCGAAAACAGACATTGTGGGAAGGTAGTGGTTGAAAGGGCCTCCAGGTTGTAATAAAATTTTAACAAATGTACACAAATTCCCCTTTAAATATTACAATTTCATCTAAGGGCTTGAAGCCCTTTAAAAATGGCGCCAGCACCTGCAAAGTGGCACCGGACACCATTGTTGGGGATGCAGCGGGTGCCCCCTCTACGTCATCAGGTGTGTCCGCTCCGCCCCCTCCATTTAAATGAGCCCCTGCGCATAATATCATGGGGGCTCTGTGGTGGCACTTCTGTGGCGGAAGGCCGTCGACGTCAACGTGCGCCATTGCAGAACACGGTGCACTGATAAAATTCAGACCATTATCTTTAACGAGCTAAATTGACAAGATGGATCATTGTTTATGGCTCGAAATTAAACCCTGCTCTGTCTGACATATGTGAACAAAATACTTCAAATATTTTCCTAAAATTATATCTAGACTGAGATATGTCAGCACACAGTTTTCATTATTGGACACTGCATTCTCACGAGGACAAAAATGTTAACCTCTGCTTTTAACAATAGCACTATCATTTTCTTGGTATACTCTGCAACAGTTCTGAGTCAATGTTGATCCTTATAATTTATGCATCATAGAAAACTTATAGCACAGGAGGAGGCCTTTCAGCCCATCGTGCCAGTGCTGGCTCTTAGAAAGAGCAGTCGTGCTACGTCCCGTATCCCTGCTTTTTGTCCATAACCCTGTCAGTGCTTCATTCTCAAGTGCCTGCCCAACTTTCTTTTAAAAGTATTTATGGAGTCAGTTTCCACCTTTTCAAAAAGAACTTTCCAGATCCCAACAACTCTGAGTGAAATGAATTCTTCTCATCTCCCCTCTAGAAATTTTACCAATGGCTTTGAATCTATGAACTCTGGTTATTGATCCACTCACCAGAGGGAATCATTTTTTTCTATTTACTCTATCAAAATCTCTGATCAACTTGAAAACTTGTGTTACGTCACCCCTTAACCTTTTCTATTCCAAGGAGAAGAGTCATAAGAACATAAGAAATCGGAGCAGGCTCCTCAAGCTTGTTCCGCTATTCAACAAGATCATGGCTGAAATATTTCCAACTCCACTTTCGCACCCTACCCCTGACTCCCTAGATTCCCTTAATACCCTACAATCTATCGATGTCAGTCTTGAATATACTCATCTCAACTGAGCATCCACAGCCCTCTGGGGTGGAGAATTCCAAAGATTCAAAACTCAGTGAAGATATTTCTCTTCAACTCAGACCCAAATGGCTATTTGCTTTTAAATTCTATTCCTCTACTTATAAACCCAAGTAACCCATATGCTTTCTAAACCACCTTCTCAAATTTCCATATTAGTTCTCCCAAAGTGCACCACTTCATAATTCTCTGTATCGAACTCCATCTGCCATGTTTCTGCCCATTTCATCATCCTATCTCATCTTGAAGCCTATAACTATCCTCATCACTAATTAATATTTTGCCAAGTTTTGCATCATGAGCAACCTTTACAATGCTGCTCCCTACACCCAAGTCTAGGTTTTTTAATAAAAATTGAAGCGTAATGAACCCATTACTGACCCTTGGGGAACACCACTGAAAACTACCTCCCAGTCTGAAAAACTTCCATCCATCCCCACCCTTTGCTTCCTGTCACTGAACCAATTGTATCCATACCACCACTTTCCCCTTAATCCAAGGACATCCATCTTCTTAAAACGTTTTTGTGCTGTACTTTGTCAAGTGCCTTCTGAAAGTCCAAATATACATTTACTGCACTACTTTGATCAATCTTCTCTGTTACCTCATCAAAGAATTCAGTCAAGTTATTCAGACACAATTTACCTTTAACAAATCTATGCTGGCTCTCCTTGATTAATTCATGCCTTCCCAAATGAAAATGTATTTTGTCTCTGATAATAGTTTCTAATATCTCATTGTACATCCAGGATGCATTAGCTATGGCTGCTCTACCTTTTCCCTTCAAAGGAATTTTTAAAAATTCATTCATGGGATGCGGGCATCGCTGGCTAGGCCAGCATTTATTGCCCATCCCTAATTGTCCTTGAGAAGGTGGTGGTGAGCTGCCTTCTTGAACCGCTGCAGTCCATGTGAGGTAGGTATACCCACAGTGCTAGTTTGCCTAGTTGCATCTGAACTAACTCTTCCTTGAATGTCCTCCATTGATTTGTTACTGCTTTACCCTGCAATCACCTTTTCCAATTTGCTTGTGCGAGGTGCCTTCTTAAATTACTGAAATTAGCTGTCCTCAGTTTAGCATTTTTACTTTCAATATGTTCAGGTCTTTTTCCATAATTACTTTAAACCAAATTACATTGATTTCCGATTGTAACACACTCCACTCGCCCTACTTCATTTCCCAGAATCATCTCCAACACTGCTTGCTTCCTTATTGAACTACAGACATAGTAATTGACAAAATTCTCCTGTACACATAAATACGAAAAGATTTGACATAGCATTTTTGTTATTCCATAATTGCAAGTCAATGTTTTCTTTGTTTACCTAATATTAACTAGGATTTCAAAATCCGCTTGCCAGAAAATAAGAGAATTTGGCTTTTTACATTATTCAATGAAGGAAACAATGAAGCCAAGAATTTGATGATGTTTCCAGATTATTGTCTTAGCTCAGTGAACTTCCCCCAGATATTTTTTCCCCTTACCTGTCCTGCCCACTCAAGAAAACATTGACGCCTTGGTTCTTTCCTAATACAGAATAATGTATCACAGAGGCTGGTTGTTTGCTCAAGGGGCCGAATGGCCTACTCCCACTCCTATTTCCTACGTTCTTATGCACAAATTTCCTCAATCTTATTATCCTGTTTATTGATCTCTGTATTCGATTGCATTATAATGGATCTGCCCCAGGCTAAAGTGTTGTACACAGACATTATTAATACTAATTTAATACTAATAACACTAATTAATAATCTTGTTGCAAAAAAAACCTTTAGGGATGAATGACCATAATATGATAGAATTTTACATTATGTTTGAAAGTGAGGTAGTTCATTCTGAAGCCAGGGTTTTATATTTGCACAAAGGAATTTGTGAAGGTATGAGGGGCAAATTGGCTGAGGTGGATTGGGAAAATACATTAAAAGGTATGATAGTATATAGGCAATGGATAGTCTTTAAAGATTATTACATAGTTTACAGCAATTATATATTCCTTCAAGGCACAAAACCCCCAAATGTAAAGGCAGTCAACCATGGATAACAAAGGAAGTTAAGGATTGTATAAAAGAAAAGGCCTATAAAGTTGCCAGAAATAATAGTAAATCTGAGGATGGGGAGAATTTTAGAATACAGCAAAGGAAGACCAAGAAACTGATAAAGAAAGGGAGAATAGAGTATTAACGTAAGCTAGCAAAAAATATAAAAATGGACTGTAAAAGCTTCCATAGGTATGTACAAAGGAAACGTTTGACTAAGACAAATGTGGGTCCATTACAGGCAGAATTTATAATGGAGAATAGAGAAATGTCAGAGAAGCTAAATGATTAATTTGTGTCCGTCTTCACTGAGGAAGATACAAGAAATCTCCCAGAATTAGAGATCCAAAGGATTAAGGGGAATGAGGAATTGAAGGAAATTAGTATTAGAAAGAAGGTTGTATTGGAGAAATTAATGGGGCTGAAGGTTGATAAGGCCCCAGGACCTGATATTCTACATCCCAGAGTGTTGAAAGAGGTAGCTATGGAGATAGTGGATGCATTGGTGATCATCTTCCGAAATTATATATATTCTGGAGCGGTTCCTGCAGATTGGAAGGTTGCAAATGTCACCCCACTTTTAAAAAGGGAGGGAGAGAGAAAACAGGGAATTATAGACCCTGTTAGCCTTATATCAGTCATTGGGAAAATGCTAGAATCTATTCTAAAGGATGCGATAAATGGACAATTGGATAATAATGATCTGATTGGGCATAGTCAACATGGATTTATGAATGAGAAATCATGTTTGACGAACCTGTTGGAGTTTTTTGAGGATGTTACTAACAGAATTGGTAAAGGGGAGTAGGTGGACGTGGTATACTTGGAGTTTCAAAAGGCCTTTGATAAAGTCCCCCACAGGAGGTTGGTTAGCAAAATTAAAGCACACGGGATAGGAGGTAATATACTGGCATGAATTAAGGATTGGTCAACAGGTAGAAAGCAGAGAGTAGGAATAAACAGGTCATTCTCGCATTGACAGGCTATGAGTAGGGAGGTACTGCAGGGATCAGTGCTTGGGCCCCAGCTGTTCACAATATATATCAATAATTTGGATGTGGGGATCAAATGTAGTATTTCCAAGTTCATGGATGACACAAAACTAGGTGGGAATGTGTGTTGTGAGGAAGATGCAAAGTGGCTTCGAGGGGATGTGGAAAGACTTAAGTGAGTGGGCAAGAATCTGGCTGATGGAATATAATGTGGAAAAATGTGAGGTCATCCACTTTGGTAGGAGGAATAGATATGCAGTGTATTTCCTAAATGGTAAGAGATTAGAAAGTGTAGATGTACAAAGGGACCTCGGTGTCTTTGTCACTAAGGCACTGAAAGCGAACATGCAGGTGCAGTAAGCAATTAAGGTGGCTAATGATACGTTAGCCTTTATTGCAAGAGGATGTGTGTACAGGAGTAGTGAAGTCTTGCTTCAATTGTATAGATAATAAAAGCAAAATACTGCGGATGCTGGAAATCTGAAACAAAAACAAGAAATGCTGGAATCACTCAGCAGGTCTGGCAGCATCTGTGGAAAGAGAAGCAGAGTTAACGTTTCGGGTCAGTGACCCTTCTTTGGAAGAAGGGTCACTGACCCGAAACATTAACTCTGCTTCTCTTTCCACAGATGCTGCCAGACCTGCTGAGTGATTCCAGCATTTCTTGTTTTTGTTTCAATTGTATAGAACCTTGTTAGAACGCACCTGGAGTACTGTGTGCAGTTTTGGTCCCCTTACCTTAGGAAGGATATTATTGCCATAGAGGGAGTGCAACGAAGGTTCACCAGACTTGTTCCCAGGATGGCAGGACTGCCCTATGAAGAGAGATTGGGGAAACTGAGCCTGTATTCTCTAGAGATTCGAAGAATGAGAGGTGATCTCATTGAAACCTACAAAATACTTAAAGGGATAGACAGGGTAGATGCAGGTAAGATGTTTCCCCTGATTGGGGAGTCTAGAACCAGGGGACACAATTTCAAAATAAGGGGGAAGCCACTTAGGACAGAGATGAGGAGAAATTTCCTTTACACAGAGGGTTGTGAATCATTGGAATTCTCTACCCCAGAGAGCTGTGGAAGCTCAGTCATTGAGTATGTTTAAAGCAGAGATTGACAGATTTCTAAATACAAATGATATAAGGGAATATGAGGATAGTGTTGAAAAAAGGCATTGAAGTGGATGATCAGCCATGATCATATTGAATGATGGGGCAAGCTCGATGGAATGAATGGTCTACTCCTGCTCCTATGGTCCTATGTTCTTATTTCCTGCAATTTCACTGGCTCAAACTGGATACAAAATAACTCCCACAATGTTAGGCACATTAGCAAACAAATTTTCTGGTGTTTTATTGTGATTTCTTAAGTTTATTTTTTAAAAATGATCTCCACTGAAACCTGTACTCTATTCTCTGTTCCTTTGACTTCACTTTATGGCTTTATTAAAAACTGTAAAGCTTTCATAATTGAATGTCCTTAAACATGCTGGGGTAGAATTTCCTGTGGGGTGTAATTGGAGAGTTGTGCTTATTTTGCCGTTGTCAATTTACATCTAAATTTTCTGCCAGTTCCATTAGCATACAATGGAACATAAAAATCTGCATAAACAAGTTGAAATCAGCATAAACAATTGGGCCCAATGAAAATACTGATCTCACACCATTTATTCCTGTTTTAAGAATGAAAATTAAAGTTTCAAACCATCTCAGCATCATTCATCCACATTAAGCCTAACTGCAACCTACTTTTACTCAGAAATCGATCAAAAGTAGTAGAGTTGGCAATTTTTATCTTGAAGTTCAGTCACTGCCATAGAGCAAAGCATCAAGCAAAAAAAAAATTACATAGTAGAGGTATTGTAGTAAAATTGATGTTACTTATCTAGACAATGGTTAACTAAAAGAAGAAAATGATTGTCAGAGTTAAATCTCAGCTTGTTTATTCCTATTTTAAGTTCAGCATTGCACATTGATATGACACTAGTCTAGATATGCTTCCTTTAACCTAATGGCAATATGATAAAAGACACAAATTTCCTTGATGTGTCTGAAAATTATATTATTTACTGTACCTCAGGAAGGATATGTTGGCCTTGAAAGGGATGCAATGCAGCTTCACCAGAATGATACCAAGGCTTAAAAGGTTAATAATAAGGTCAGGTTGCATAAACGTTTTATTCATTCATGGGATGTGAGCATCACGGGCAAGGCCAGCATTTATTGTCCATCCCAAATTACCTTTGAGAAGTTGGTGGTGAGCCGATTTCACGAATCGCTGTAGTCTCTGTGGTGTAGATATACCCGCAGTGCGGTTAGGGAGGTCCAGGATTTTGACCCAGCTCAGTTTCTGAGCCTGTATCCTTTCCATCACAAAGACTGCCTAATTTTAACCTTCATAACATTGCTTGCCTCCAACTCTGCTACAACTCCTCTATGGCTGAAAGTTTCATCCATACCTTTGTTACCTACAGACTTAATAACTGTTCCAATGCTCTCCTGGCTGACCGTCCATCTTACACCCTTCAAAAACTTCAGCTCATTCAAAACTCCACTGCCCATATGCAAGTCCTGTTCACCCAATACTCCTGTCTTTGCTGATCGACAGTGTATCCCAGTTCCCCAATGCCTTAAAATGTAATTTCTCATCCTTGTGTTTAAAACATGGCTGTGCCTTCCAACCAACAACTCCTCCCTTTCCCTTCCTCAAACTCTCTATTCCTCTGACTCTGACCTCTTCTGCATCTCCCTCCTTTCCTCCTACCATTCGTGGCCTTCAGTCATCTGAGTCATACACTGGAATTTGCTCCCTAAACTTCTCTGCCTCCCCAGCTCCCTCTCCACCTTTAAGGTACGCCTTAAACTTCTTTGATCAAGCTTTTGGTCACTACTCCTCTGTCTCAGTGTCCATTTATGTCTGATTACATCTCTGTGAACTTCTTAGGGAGATTTAAAGGTGCTGTAAAAATGCAAATTGTTGTTCTTATAGTGAAGTGATACATTTTGGGGAAAAAAAATAAGGTACGGGAGTATACATTTAATGGAGAGACACTGAAGAATGGGTTTAAACAGTAAATCCAGTTGTTCAAGTGTATGATCTGTGGAAGTTATGTGCAGAAAAAACAAAGGACAGGATAAATTTGGCTTTTATCATAGAAGTATAGCATACAAAAGCAAAAAAAAAGAGGAATTTATGCAAAATATTGATTAGGCCACAGCTAGACCCAGTTAGCAGTTTGGGTATCCTATTATAAAATCATAAGAAATTGGAGCAGTTGTAAGTAGGCCATTCAGCCCTTCGAGCCTGCTCCATAAGATCATGGCTGATAAGATTGTGGCCTTAGTTCCACTTTCCTGCCTGTCCCCCCAAAACCCTGGACTCCCGTGTAGATCACAAATCTGTCTAACTCAGCCTTGAATAGATTCAATGACCCAGCCTCCACTGCTCCCTGGGGAAGAGAATTTCAAAGATTAACAACCCGCTAAGAGAAGAACTTCCTCCTCATCTCCATTTTAAAAGACCCCTTATTTTGAAACTGTGCCCCCTTGTTCTAGATTCCCCCACGAATGGAACATCCTCTCAGCATCTACTCTGTCAAGCCCCCTCAGAATGTTACATGTTTTAATAAGATCATTACTCATTCTTCTAACTCCAGTGAGTATAGGCCCAAACATAGAAATGATATTGAAGCCATAGAGATAATATTCACTATAATGATACAATTATGAACAGTTTTAGAACTCTCATCCTTTGGTTTAAACAAATGCTGTTGGCAACATCTTGAGAATAAAGCATCTTCATTATTTCCCACTTCAAGGCAGTCAGACTTTATCACCAATCAGGCTTCTCAATACATGCAAATTGGTTGCAGAGGAAATTTGAAGCCACCTGGCTGATACTAAGTCTGACAATAAGAAAACTGCTCACTCAAGAGGGGATAAGCTTTCATTAGGTGGCGTAACACATTCGCAGCATTCCAGAGTGGCGAGAATGTGGAACTTGCTTATGCTGGGAGTAGTTGAGGCAAATAGTGTAGAAACATTTAAGGGGATGCTAGATTAGCTAGATATGAGAGAGATGGGAATAGCGGATTCTGCTGATAGTATTACATGAGGAAGAAGGGAGGAGCATTATTACTAGCAGGGGCTGGTTGGGCTGGATGGCCGTTTCTGTGCTGTATAATCTATGCAATTCTATGTAACTGCTCTGCTGTTTTCTCTCTCATTTTTAACCTGTGGGAGATTGAGTCTTTAAATAAAACTCTCAGAATAAAATGCTCAGATTTGACAATTTTTGACAATTCACAGGGATCAATAGCTGAAATTTGTGCCCAACTTTCCCACGACTCCATTTTTGCACCCCTCCAAACAAGTTTCCACGGCATTGAAATGTCCCTTCACCAAAGTCACAAATGACATCGTAAGTGAGAACGACTGTGATAAACTATCCCTCCTTGTCCTTCTCAACCTGGCTGCAGCCTTGATCACACCCTCCCTCCAACGCTTTTCCTCCATCATCAAGCTGGATGGGCATGCACGCACTTGGTTCCATTCCTATCTATCCAATCATAGTCAGAAAATCACCTGCAAAGGCTTCTTTTCGCACTCCTGCACCGTTACCACTGGAGTCCCCAAGGATCTATCCTTGGTCCCCTCCTATTTATCATTTACAGGCTGCCCCTTGACGATGACATCAATTGAAACCAGGTCAAGTTCCATACGGACACTGATGACAACCAGCTCTGCTTCAACACCCAGCTCTCTCGACCTGTCCACTGTCTCTGATTTGTCAAACAGTTTGTCTGATATTCCATCCTAAATGAGCAGAAATATTGGGAAGACCACAACCATTGTCTTTGGTTCCCGCTACAAAATCCATCCCTCTCCCCAGTCACTGACTGTGGATGAACCAGTCTATCTGTAGCCTTAGCGTACTATTTGACCCCGAGATGAGCTGCTGCTCCATCATCAAGACCACCTATTTCCACCTCTAACATTGCCCAACTCTGCCTCACCTTAGCTCATCTGCTGCTAAAACCCTCATTAATGCCTTTGTTACCTCCAGACTTGACTATTCTAATGCACTCCTGGCTGGCTTTCCATCTCCCATTCACCATAAACTTGAACCCATGCTCACTGACCTACATTGGCTACTGGCTCGACAACGTCTTGATTTTAAAATTTTCATCCTTGTTTTCAAATCCCTCTATCGCCTTGCCTCCTCCCCACTTCTGTAACCAGCACCAGCCCTACAACCTTCTGATATCTCTGTGTTCCGCTAATTCCATCACTTGTGCATCCCAAATTTTAATCACTCCACCATTGGCAGCCATGTCTTCAGCTGCCAGAAGCCTAAGCTCTTGAATTCCCTTCTTAAACATCTCTGCCTCTCTCTCCTCCTTCAAGATGTTTCTTCAAACATATTTCTTCGATCAAGCTTTTGATCACTTGTCCGAATATCCCCTTTATGAGGCTCGTTTTCAAATTTAGTTTGAAACTGCTCCTGTGAAGCACTTTGGGATGTTTTCTACATTAAAGGCACTATTGTTAGAGTGCACTGTCTTTCTCTAGTTCCACTTCTTCACAAGTCATAACATATATTTAAATGTGTACCCAATTACCAATATAGCCAATTATATACACTTTTTTATTTCAGAATAAAATCCACCAACCAAGTTTCTTTAATAAATAAAAGTATTAATTTATTATAAAACAAGACTTGGTCAATAAAGATGCAAAGCTTTAAAACAGAGTTTGAAATATGACAGTAAATATATGTATATTCCCTTCTAAATACCCAATACACACACACAGAAAGCAGTTAAAGAAAAAATAAAGATGCTTTGGCCAAAGTACCCGTTAATTCTTGAAAAGGGTAAGATATGTTATGTGCCAGATGGCATACAGTCTGCCATTCGAGTACACGTAGACGGGTCAACTGGGATCTTTTCAGAAGCAGTTCGTTCAGGAGATGTCGAGAGGAAGTCTCCCAAAAGCTTCTCAGGAGAACTGTGGCACAAGCATTACAGCTATCACACAGTGGATTTCTTTTTGCAGTGTTTCTCAGAGAGGTGGAAAAAAGATGAGCTGATGTTTCTTTCAGCAGGCTACAAACTCAAATGATTCAAAACAGTATTCAAAAATGAAACCCACTCTTGAGCACCATAAAACTTGACATGTCACTTCTCTTGTAAACAACTTCCATAGTCAGAAGGCACCTGTTGTTTACTTAGCTGAAGACATGCGACATCCAGTAAATGTTTTTAAACAGTCCTTCCAGTGACCCTTTAAAAAACAAGACCAGCATCTATGGAATCATTTCAGCCCTCCAATGAATCCCTCTCCAAAATTCTAAAACTTGAGTCTTCAAAAAACATCAAAAATTGGAAGTACTTTCATAACACTATATAACTACAAGCTGTTGTTAAGTAGTTCAGAAAAGCTAAAACTTAAGGCAATTTGTTGCAAGCACAACTCATCCAGGTAATTGTTCGCACAACTCATCCAGACTGTTGCAAAAAGATTATCTTTAGGTAGCATATGAAGGTTCTCAAATCTGAGAACTATTGTGAAATTGATATCTTTGGAGGAGGACGAAACCTTTGAGTGGAATGGAATTGCCTTTATGGCCCTCCTGACACTTTCTAAAAGAGTAATATTGAGGCATTGCAAAGACCAAGAAGTTTTCTGAAAACCAGACTGGGCTGGCAATGGAGATTTAGATTTTGTGAAAGATTTCTGGTTGGTCCCAGTGGGGTCACTGCTTTTTTGAAAAGAAAGTGGGACCTCGCTATGAATTATGAATAGAATTAGAGGATCTGTTTAATAATACAAAAGCATTCCTTAAGGAAATTGCTTGAGACCATGGTATTGTGGTGACATATTCATTTCCTTGCTCTGGCAATTGGGCCATAATACCTAATGCATTCACTGTAGTCATTGTTGAAAGGTAAAGAATTGTTTGGGAATCACTAAAGCCCTGATTTTAAACCCCCCCTAGGCATTCAATCAGAAAAGCGTATGTGGAGGTTAATACAAGGCTAGAGTACTTACCCTCTCGTTCATGCCACAACTCGCAGGTTTTGGGAAGAAGAGCCTGTTGCTTGCTTCAGCCCCTGCACACCACACTTACACACCCAGTTAAAATCAGGGCTTCAGTGTGGAATTGAAATGGCAAGGATAATTCTAATCCTAGTGATTAAGGTACTTGTATGATTTGCAGCTTGGCCACTTATTTTTTCTGCTGTACTATAACAAAAAATACAAATATACTAATCTTGTCATTGAAGACAAATATCCATTTCAATTGTGAAAGTACTAATTAGAAAAAGACAAGGTAAGTTTATAATATACTAACCACAACACAATATCACTTTGCAGTAACTTAATCATAATTAACCCATGTTATTATAAACATCACAATTAGTGTCCTCTGCTAACAGTAAACACATGAGGAAAAATAGAAAAATGCTTTCTGAGCTCCATATTCTATGTATTATTTTTCTAAAAACTGATGCACAAGAAAAAATTCACAGTGAAATGCCTCTTAAACTCAGATGATAACCTGCAGTTTACAATTTCACTTGAAGCCTTCAATACGATGACAACATTGCAATTATTCCCATGTAATTTTGTTCTCTGTAGAATATACTTGCACAACATAGCAAAAAAAAAACAGTCTTGTTAAAATTATATTTAAAACTGGAAAGTATGACTGCATTTTTAAAAGATAATTCATTGGGCTGAATGGTCTCCTTCTGTGCTGTAATGACTCTAACAGTATATTACGTACCGGTGAATTTTTTGTATTAGTAGCTGACCTCCAATGGTGATGTTCATGGGTATCAGGACCATCTCTAAGGTTATTGAGGAATAGGGGAGTGATGAGATAAGCACATCCTGAGGTTAATTAGAGGCCAATGATTCAGAGAAGTTTCTGTAAATTGGCACTTGCTTTTGGGGGTGAGACTCTCAATGTTGGAAAAACTAGCAGGAAATGATCGAGTTTATTTATTTCTTTAATATACTTTCAAAACTTTGAAATGCACCTAAAACATTTAGATAAAAATTGTGTCTTTCACATTCGCAGAATTTTGGAAAGCATTTCCCAGACAATAGATCACTTTCTATCGCCTGTGGCGATAGATGCAGGGAGGGTATTTTTCTGGTCAAGTAGTTTCTACATGGTTTCTGTTAAATCAAGCTCTACCTCTCCACAATCTCTCTATTCCCTTCAGACAGCCTGTCTGATACTGGTCTTGATAAATCAACAATTTCCTTCAGCTAAACATTGGGAAGACTGAAGCCATCAGCTAAAGCTTGGCAACAAATCCTGTACCATAGCCCCGTCTCAGGCTGAACCAGACTCTTTGCAGTCTCAGGCTGAACCAGACTCTTCCCCATCCTATTCAACACTTAGCTGAGCTTCTGATCCCATATCCCTTATCTCACAGAGACTGCATACTTTCACCTCTTAACAGATTATTCCATCCCTACCTTACCTTATTCACTGCTGAAATCCTCATGACTGCCTTTGTCTCCTCCAGGCTTTATTATTCCAATGCCCTTCTGACTGGCCACCCATCCTTCATCTTCCAGAAACATCAGCTCATCCAAAATTCCTCCCATGTCCTATCCCACATCAAGTCCTGTTCATCCATCACCCCTATACTTACTGACCTACATTGGCTTTCGGTCCCCAAAGCCTCAAATTTAAAATTCTCAACCTTCTGTTTAAAATCCTTTAGCCTCACTTCTCCCCATCTGTAACCTGCTTCAGCCTTACAACCTGCTCCCTTAAACTCCCTCTGCCTTTGACTCAAGCATTAGCACCACCTACACCCACCCCCCACCTCCTCCTTCACCCTGCCATTTGCAGCTGTGCTTTCAGCCACAAGACCCGACACTCTGCAATTCCCTTTCTAAAACCCCCTACCTTTCTATCCTCCATTAAAATCCTCCTTAAAGCCTACTCTTTAACCAAGGTTTCAGTCAACCCTCTAGTATCTCCTCCTTTGGCTCAATATACATGTTTGTGATGTGCTTTGGAATGTTTACCATGTTAACAGGTAATCACAAATGAAAGTTGTGTTCTGGCACTACATGGTTGTACGGGGGGTGGGGGGGGGGGGGGGGGGGTAGAGATCATACTGACTGGCTGCAGCACCTCCCTCCATAATGCCTGCACTATTCTTTTTCTTCAGGCACTCTTCCAATAATCCTGCTCTCTTTCATCAACCCTCTTCTATAAATACAAAGGCAAATACCAGTCAATCATTTCTGCATTCTCCCATTGTGTACTTAAGATTGCCTTATCTGTAGCTTAGTGCTCTCACCCCTTCTTTTAATAATGTTTAAAAAAGCCTTTGTTGTTACTCTTCGTGTTGACTGCCAGTCTTTTTCACACTCTTACTTAGCTCTTTTAATCACCTATTCCCTTGTCTTTCCTGCCTTTTAGTATTTCTCCTACATACAAAATTACCTAAATATTTAATTACAGCTTTTTTGTCAACAAGGGGAGAATTGGATTTTTTTAAGCAGGACAATTAGCAATGCATCCTTATCTATCACTAGATAAGTAAAAACATTATAATGCATATTCTTCAGGGCTCGGGATATTACATTACTTTCTAAACTAAATTCTGCACAGATCCAACAGTGTAGAGAACGTAAATTATTTTAAGAGTGTATACATCAAACGTGTGACTTGAAATTGAGTACATGTATCTGTAAAGTCTATTGGTTGGCTCAAAAAGGAATAGGCCTCACTTAGATTCAGTTGGTTTATCATAATTATTTCCTCAGGGATATAGTTATGTATAATATGATTATTGGGATGGGGAGTTTAATGATTCAAACATTTGGTCTGGAGGCAATTCTTTGTTCTCTTAAAAATCTACAGTGGTCCAGGAACTGAATGGTGTAGACAAACTCTAGTATCTATTCTGGAACTCATTTACGTTGTTGAATTCCAACAGTTGCTCTAAGAGCTGGCATATGGAAACACTTATTACTCTTTCTATTACTATAACTAATAAAATCCAGTGTCTTCTCAATAATAAACAGTGATATAGATGGGTAACTGGACTGGATTGGTAGAGCATTGGAACACTGACAGTCATCTGACACTTCTGATACCCAGAAACAGTTGGAATAACTCATTTAGAGCAGAGTTGTGCAACATATGGCCCACAGGCCAGAATCCAGCCCCCCAAAGGTTTCGATCGGGCTCGCCAATACTGTGTGACTGACAGCGGGCTGCCCCGAGGCTTGGTTTTGATTGATGGCTCTCCTGATAAGGTGTAAGTCAGGCAGAGGGGTAGGCGGGACCTGCGTCTGACAGACAGGGGATGCCTGTCTGAGCGGGGGGAGAGCTGATTGGCAGTTTGCGGCGCAGGCAAGAGCCCCCCCCAACACCCTTGCTGTTTTCGGGCAGTTCCGGGAGTGAGTGAGTGAACGGGAATGGCTGCTGTGGGGTAAAGGCCTGCTTGGGTCTGCAAAAAGAAACCCAACCCGAGCCCGAATGCTGGACCCAGAAGTGCAAGCCAACCCGGCCCGAACCAGACACGTAGTCAGGTCCGGGTCGGGTCGCAGGCCTTTACTGTGGGGGAGAGGACGAGAAGGAAGCGGGCCAGCACACAGCCAGAGGCGCGGCAGAGAGAGAGAGTCAGGCAGCCCTTTAAACCAGTACCAGCCTTGGAGGGTGGGGGGGGAAGCAGAGAGAGGGCAGGATGGAGAGGAGAGAGAATGGGGGGTGGGAGATGGTGGAGAGAGATTGCCACTTTGGTCCTTAATGGGCCCTACTCTTTCCCCTTCATATACTTATAAAACGCCTTGACATTTTCCTTTATCTTGCCTGCAATTGTTTATTCAAAAGCCTTACTGAAGTCCATGTAGACTACATCAACTGCTTTACCCTCATGTGCACACTTAGTCACCTCCTCGAAAAATTCAATCAAATTTGTTAGACATGATCTCCCCTTGACAAAGCCATGCTGACTATTCTTGATTAATCCCTGCCTCTCCAAGTGGAGATTAATCCTGTCCTTCAGATTTTTTTCCAATAGTTTCCTTACCACTGATATAGATTCACTAGCCTGTAATTACCTGGTTTATCCCTACTAACCTTCTTGAATAATGGTACCACAGTCGCTGTCCTCCAGTTCTCTGACACTTCTCCTGTGGCCAGATAGGATTTGAAAATTTGTGTCAGAGCCCCTGCAATCTCCTCCCTTGTCTCACTTAGCCTGGGATACATCTCAGATGGGCCTGGGGATTTATCCACTTTTAAGCCCATTAAAACCGCTAATACCGCCTCTCTTTCAATGCGAATTTGTTCGAGTATATCGCAATTCCCCCTCCCTGATCTCTACACCTCCGTCCTCCGGCTCCACGCAGAGATTGCCACTTTGGTCCTTAAATGGGCCCTACACTTTCCCTGGTTATCGTCTTCCCCTTAATATACTTATAAACGCCTTGGGATTTTCCTTTATCTTGCCTGCCATTGTTTAGACATGCCCCCTCTTCTTTGTCCTAATTACGTTTTTAAGTACCCCTCCCCCTACACTTTCTGTACTCTTATAGGGCCTCTGCTGTTTTCAGCCCTTTGAATCTGCCATAAGCCTCCTTTTTTTTTCCTTATCCAATCCTCTATATCCCTCGACATCCAGGGTTCCATAGACTTATTGGTCCTATCCTTCACCTTTACGGGAACACGTTGGCCCTGAACTCTCACTATATCCTTTTTGAATGACTCCCACTGTTCTGATGTAGACTTTCCTACAAATAGCTGCTCCCAGTCCACTTTGGCCAGATCCTGTTTTATCATATTGAAATCGGCCTTCCTCCAATTCAGTACCTTTATTTCCGGTCCACCTTTGTCCTTTTCCATAACTACCTTAAATCTTACAGAGTTATGGTGACTATCCCCAAAATGCTCCCCCATTGACACTTCTACCACTTGTCCGGCTTTGTTACCTAAGATCAGGTCCAGTACCGCCCCTCCTCTTGTAAGACTTTCTATGTGCTGGTTCAAAAAGCTCTCCTGGATGTACTTTAAGAATTCTGCCCCCTTTAAGCCTTTTGCACTAAGACTATCCTTGTTAATATTGGGGAAGTTGAAAGCCACTATTATTATCCTATTATTTATACAGCTCTCTGAGATTTGCCTACATGACTGCTCCTCTCTCTCTCTCTCCCCGACTATTTGGAGGTGTGTAGTACACTCCCAGCAAAGTGATTGCCCACTTTTTGTTTTTAAGTTCTACCCATATGACTTCATTTGAGGAACCTTCTAAAATATCATCCCTCCTTACTGTAGTAATTGACTCCTTGATCAATAGTGCAATGCCACCTCTGCTTTTACACCACCCACCGCCTCCCCAATCACACCTGAAGATTCTATACCCTGGAATATTAAGCTGCCAGTCCTGCCCTTCCCTCAACCATGTCTCTGTGATAGCAATAATATCATATTCCCACGTTAATCAACACCCTCAATTCATCTGCCTTACTAGTAAGACTCCTTGCGTTAAAATAGATGCAATCCAGTCTTGCATTCTTCGCTTGTGCCTTAACAGGTCTATATTTGCTCTGCCTTCCAGACTGACGTAGTTTCTCTTCTATATTTGGCTGTGCATCACCCACTTCTGTACCTCCACTCTGTATCCCATCCCCCTGCCAAATTAGTTTAAACCCTGCCCCCCCCCCACCAACAGCACTAGCAAACCTCCCTGCAAGGATGTTGGCCCTGTTCCAGCTCAGGTGCAACCCGTCTGACTTGTACAGGTCCCACCTTCGCCAGAAACAGACCTAGTGATCCTAGGAAACTAAAGCCCTCCCTCCTGCACCATCTCCTCAGCCACGCATTCATCTGCTCTATCCTCCTATTCCTATACTCACTAGCACGTGGCACCGGGAGTAATCCAGAGATTACAACCTTTAAGGTCCTGCTTTTTAATCTGCTACCTAGCTCCCAAAATTCTTGTTGCAGGATCTCATCCCTCTTTCTACCTAAGTCGTTGGTACCAATGTGAACCCTTCCTCTTCAGAATGTCCTGCAGCCACTCCGTGACATCCTTGACCCAAGCACCAGGGAGGCAACATACCATCCTGGAGTCACGTTTGCGGCCACAGAAACACCTATCTGTACCCCTTACGATAGAATCCCCCATCACTATAGCTCTCCCACTTTTTTTCCTCCCTTCCTGTGCAGCTGAGCCAGCCGTGGTGGCACAGACTTGTCACTTGCTGCATTCCCCTGAAAAGCTATCTCCCCCAACAGCATTCAAAGTGGAAAATCTTTTACAGCGGGAGATGGACCCAGGGGACTCCTGCACTACCTGCCTAGTTCTTCTACTCTGCCTGGTGTTCACCTATTCCCTTTCTGCCTGAGCAGTCTTTACCTGCGGTGTGACCACCTCCCTGTACGTGCTATCCACGATGATCTCAGCCTTGCGGATACTCCACAGTGTCCCCATCCGTCGCTCCAGATCCGAAATGCGGATTTCGAGTAGCTGCAGCTGGTGACACTTCCTGCACATGCGTTCGCCCCGGACACTGGAAGCGTCCCTGACTTCCCACATTACACAGGAGGAGCACTCCACACTGCCAAGCTGCCCTGCCATGACTTACCCTTAATTTACTCCCTTAAATTACTCAAAAGTTAGCGATTATTTACACTAGGGACCTTGATTCCCTGAAAAACACTACTTACTATATAAAGAAAAACTGTAGAACTTACCTTTCTCTTTACTTTAGTTACTAACCTAGCTATTTATTGATACTCCCTAACAGCAGTTACTCACCAACCAATCACCTTGCAGCTTTCCTATGATGTCACTGTTCGAATTTTTTTTTCAATCTCAGTCAGCGCGCACCAACTCCTGAAGAGGTCCAACTGCTCTCTGCTCCTGAAGGTGAGTGAGTCTTTGGAATGCTCTTCCTCAAAAGGCATGGAAGCAGAGTCTTTAAATATTTTTAAGGCAGAGGTAGATAGATTCTTGATAAGCCAGGGGTGAAAGGTTATCAGGGGTAGGCAGGGATGTGGATTTGACATTAGAGTCAGATCAGCCATGATCTTATTGAATGGCAGAGCAGGCTCGAGGGGCCGAGTGGCCTACTCCTGCTCCTAATTTGTATGTTCATATGAACACTTAACTCACTTGGGACTTTAAACTACCTCTTACCCTTTTCTCTCTATCAATCTATTCTTGCGTATGTATGTGTGTGCGAATGTGTGGGTGAGTGAGGTTGTCATCATTTCTTGATTTGCTTAAAAATATTTTTTTTTTAAACCAAGGAAACCTGTAATTTTTCTGTTTCTAGTCTGATTTATTCCCCTTTGCTCCAACTTTCCTGGAGGTGTTCTCTTGCACATTAAGTTCCAGCAACCTATTCAATCAGGAATTATAAATGCCCTGGTCCTGCCCACACAAAATCACTTTACAGCAGGGGAATTAGCTATGGCAATCAAGATCAGTAACCCTAGTGATTTATTTTGCTCCTTAGGTCCAAGGTACTTCCTGTGCATTAGATCCCTCTACATACACAAATATAACCAATGTCCTGCATGGCATGTTCCTTTTCCTATCAGGGGAGACACAACACGGAAAAAGGGAAAATCAGCATTAGAATTACCACAAATTGCTCCTATTTATTACATGAAAAGGATGTGTTCTGTGAAAACAGAAAATGATGGAAATTCACAGCAGGTCCATCAGTGTCTGTAAAGAAAAAAGTATGTTAATGCTTTGGCCATACCACCAAACAATCCTCGATCAAAAACCTAACCTGCCTTTTCTTTTTCTGGATACTAATGTGCCGTCTGTGTACTTGCAGTTTTTTTTTGGTTTAGAATGTACAAGAAAGATACATTCCTGCCTTTGTGGGGGAAGAAGTGCTGAGTCAGTTCTCATGCTTCGTGGAAGATAGGTTTTGTGGAAAAATATTGTATAGGTTTGTTGTTTGATTATTTTAAGTAATCTTTATGACTACAAAAGATATTCTTCTTTAATGATACATTTGTCCTTTTCAGGGACAATATTTGCTGGAAAGATTAACAACAAAGCCTTTGAAGTTTGAACAGATCAATCAGAGGTTGTTTGTGCAGACAAGAATCACAGCAAAATAATAATGCCTTTGAATGTATAGTGGGATACATTACATACAACTATTGTTTGTCACTGAATGGCAAACCTTGTTTATGTCATACATCATTTCTTTCCTTGTTCACTTTCAGTTCTTGATAAGTAAATGAAAACTGAAACAGTAATGTTTGAGAAACAGATCTCAAAGCCAGCAATTTTCCCATAGCCTATTCACCAGCCCTTCACAATGTTCAATAATTTGGCTATAGGACTGAAACAGTACATTCTGAATCACAGCTGCTCTCCATAAAAGACATAAAAACGCAATTTACAAATTCATATACTTATTGTACAGAATGTTAGACAGTATGCCAAAGAGAAATTTTACCCTGATGAAATCTGTGCTGTGCTTAATCCGAGACCATTCAAGGTAGCACTTAAAAAGAAAATAACCCAATCTGCAGCCCACACTTAATGACAGCATTAGTACAATCCTTGTGGAGACAATCCCATCCTCACACTGAGGCACCCTCCATCATGGCATGTGGTATAACCACTATGCTAATTGGACTAGATTAAGAGCAGATCAAATAGCTCAAAATTGGTTATGCATGAGCACTGTGGGCCATCATCAGCAGAATTTTATACCGCCATAATCTATAACCTCATGGTTCATGTATCCTTTGCTCCTTCATCACCATCAAGCCAGTTGACTAATTGTGGCAGAAAATTAAGGAACTAAGAGGAGAAGGAAGCTCCATGAACATCCCCATCTTCATACGACCATACGAATTAGGAGCAGGAGTAGGCCATTCGGCCCTTCGAGTCTGCTCCGCCATTCAATAAGTTCATGGCTGAACTGATTACTCCACATTTCAACCTAACCCTGATAACCTTCCACCCCCTTGCTTATCAAGAATCTAACTACCTCTACCTTAAAAATATTCAAAGACTCTGCTTCCACCAGCTTTTGAGGAAGAGAATTCCAAAGGCTCACGACCCTCTGAGAGAAAAAATTTCTCAACTGTCTTAGATGGGCCACCCCTTATTTTTAAACAGTGACCCCTAGTTCTAGATTCTCCCACAAGGGGAAACGTCTTTTCCACATCCACCCTGTCAAGACCCCTCAGGATCTTATATGTTTAAATCAAGTCGCCTCTTACTCTTCTAAATTCCAACGGATACAAGCCCAGCCTGTCCAATCTTTCCTAAGACAGCCCGTCCATTCCAGATATTAGTCCAGTAAACCTTGTCTGAACCGCCTCCAACGCATTTACATCCATCCTTAAATAAGGAGACCAGTACTGTACACAGTACTCCAAATGTGGTCTCACCAATGCCCTGCATAGCTGAAGCATAACTTCCCTACTTTTGCATACAATTCCCCTTGCAATAAACAATAACATTCTATTAGCTTACCTAATTACGTGCTGTACCTGCATTCTAACCTTTTGCGATTCATGCACTTTGAGATGCAGAGGGATCTGCATCTCAGAGCTCTTCAGTCTCTCATCATTTAGATAATATGCTTCTTTTTTTAATCTTCCTGCCATAGTTGACAATTTCACACTTTCCCACATTATACTCCATTTGCTAGGTCTTTAACCACTCACTTAACCCATCTATATCCCTTTGTAGCCCCCTTATGTCCTCTTCACAAGTTACTTTCCTACCTATCTTTGTGTCATCAGCAAATTTAGCTACAATTCCTTCGGTACCTTCATCTAAGTCATTGATATAAATTGTAAAAATTTGAGACCCCAACACTGATCCCTGTGGCATATAACTTGTTATATCTTGCCAACCATAAAATGACCCATTTATGCCTACTCTCTGTTTCCTGTTAGTGAGACAATCTTCTATCTATGCCAATATGTTACCCCCTACACCATGAGCTCCACAGCACATGTAACTCCCTCAAAGAACTCCAATAAATTGGTTAAACATGATTTCCCTTTCACAAAACTATGTTGACTCTGCTTGATTACCTTTAATTTTTCTAAATGTCCTGCTATAACATCTTTAGTAATAGCTTCTAACTTTTTCCCTAAGACAGATGTTAAGCTAACTGGCCTGTAGTTTTCTGCTTTCTGTCTCCCTCCCTTTTTGAATAAAGGAGTTGCATTCGCTATTTTCCAATCTAACGGAACCTTCCCCGAATCTAGGGAATTTTGGAAAATTAAAATTAACACATCAACTATCTCACTAGCCATTTCTTTTAACACCCTAGGATGAAGTCCATCAGGACCAGAGGACTTGTCAGCCCGCAGCTCCAACAATTTGTTCAGTACCACTTCCCTGGTGATTGTAATTTTCTGGAGTTCCTTCCTCCCTTCCATTTCCTGACTTACAGCTAATACTGGAATGTTACTCGTATCCTCAATAGTGAAGACTGATGCAAAATATCTAAACAATTTGTCTGCCATCTCCTTATTATCCATTATTAATTCCCCATACTCACTTTCTATAGGACCAATGCTCACTTTGTTTACTTGTTTCTTTTCTAAATATCTATAGAAACTCTTACCATTTGCCTTTATATTTCTAGCGAGCTTTCTCTCGTACTCTTAATTTTACCTTCCTTATTAATTTTTTAGTCATTCTTTGTTGTCCAATCTTCTGACCTGCCTCCCATCTTTGCGCAATTTTATGCTTTTTCGTTAAGTTTGATACTATATTTAACTGTTAGTTAACCACAGATGGCGGGTACCATCCTTGGAATTTTTCTTTCTCGTTCAAATGTATCTATTCTGTGTATTCTGAAATAACCCCTTAAATGTCTGCCACTGCATCTCTAGTGACCTATCCCTTAACCTGATTTGCCAGTTCACTTTAGCTAGCTCTGCTTTCATGCCCTCATAATTTCCCTTATTTAATTTTAAAATACAAATCTTGGACCCACTCTTCTCTCCCTCAAACTGAATGTAAAACTCAATCATATTAGGATCACTGTTAACTAGGTGGTCATTAATTATTCCTATCGCATTGCACAATACCACGTCTAGTATAGCCTGCTCTCTGGTTGGCGCCAGAACATATTGTTCCAAGAAATTATCCCAAAAACATTCAATGTACTCCTCATTTAGGCTACCTCTGCCCATCTGATTTTTCCAGCTTATATGTCAGGTAATATTCCCCATAATTGTTGCTGTACCTTTCTGACAAGCTGCCATTATTTCTTCCTTTATAACCTGTCCTACAGTGTGGTTAATGTTAGGTGGCCTGTACACCACTCGAACAAGTGACTTCTTGCCTTTATGATTTCTCATCTCTACCCAAACTGCTTCTACATCCTGGTCTCCTGAACTTAGGTCATGCCTCTCTATTGTGCTATTACCACCATTAATTAACAGAGTTACCCCTCCACCTTTTCCTATCTTCTTGTCCTTCCTAAATGCCATGTACCCTTCAATATTCAGGTCCCAATCTATGTCATCCTGCAGCCATGTCTCTGTAATGGCTATCAGATAGTACTTATTTATTTCTATTTGCACTCTCAGTTCATCTGTTTTGTTTCGACTGCTACATGCATTCAGATACAGAGCCTTTAGTTCTGTCTTATTATTTTTGTAACCTCTAGCCTTATCTGTTGATTTAGATTTGTACACTGTCCCTTCCTGCCACAGTCTGTTTATACCTTTCTATCTTGCCTTGTCTCTACTCCTTGCTTTACCAAATCTTCCCAAATTTGATCCCTTGCCCCCACTATTCAGTTTAAAACTCTCTCCACTTCCCTAGTTATGTGGCTCGCTAGAACACCGGCCCCAGCATGGTTCAGTTATAGACAATCACAATGGTACAGCTACCAGTTTCCCCACTACTGGTGCCAGTACCCCAAGAACTGGAACCCACTTCTACCACAACAATCTTCGAGCCACGCATTAATTTCTCTAAACTTATTTGCCCTATGCGAATTTGCACATGGCTCAGGTAATAATCCAGAGATCCAGGTTCTTCAATTATGGCAGAGCCCAGTACATGTGCAAAAGAAGTGTTTGCAATCATTTTCAGCCAGAAGTGCCAAGTAGATGATCTTTCTTAGTCTTCTCCTGAAATTCCCATCACAGGAACCAGTCTTCAGTCAATTTGATTCACTCTGTTAACGTGCTCTTTATGTTGTCTGATGCAACATAAATGAGATGCGTGGAGTCCAGTTGGTTGAAGATCTCAAACATGTTTATTATGGCTAAACTATTATATATAATACAGATCAAACTATTTACAGAACTTTCCTCTAGGTGATACAGTTGCAGAGTGACTCTGGCTTGGAGTCACATTAGATTATTAATTAGCTCATTAGCATACTGAGATCTTAAAGGGTCATCACTTTTGAAGAAAATCAAACAACACTCCTTTCTTTCCAAAGATAAGTCTCATATGCTACAAGTAAAAAACACAAAATTAGATATCAAAATTAGTTATATGGAATATAGATTATAAAATTTACAAGCATAGAAGCTTAAGAGTCCATATATCATTTTGGTGGTTTGACAATTCTTCCAGATATGGTTATAATATAACCTTCTGGGGATGTGGATTTCACCCGTTGGCTGTTTTGGGTTTGCAGGCATGTTGTCACTGCGTTGGTTGTTGTCCTGTTGTTCTGTCACATTATCATCGTCAGAACGTATTCTTTATAGTCCGCTGTGCGCAACTGGAGTATTGCGCACTTCTCTTAGTTGGCTTCGGTTAATTCTCAATACCGCTCGATTGATGTTTGAATCTCGTAGGACATAGGCTCACTGCATACTTTGGATTCCTCTGCAGGTAACCATGCTCTCATTGTAGATCCAGTGAAATTTCTTCATTCTTGCTCGGGTTTGGCAATCTGCTCAGCGTATCCGAGGTGACCATTGGATATCCAGTTTATAGCAGACATTGAAGTTGTACCTCTGTACTTTCACTAAGAGCCATTGTAGTCGAGGTGGTGCACTAGTCAATTGTTTGCACCAGATTATCTCCTGTGGTTTGTGGTCAGTTTCCACTGTACAGGTAGGTGTGGAGTCTTGTGATCCCAAACACCAGAGCAAGTGTTTCACACTCTATGTTTGAATATTTGGATTGTGCTGAGGATAAACATTTGGATCTGAATGCAATTGGTTTGCCATCCTGTAGGATGCACACTCCTAGCCCTTTCTGTCAGGCATTGACTTCCAGGATTGTCGTCTTCTTTGGATCATAGTACTGCAGAGTACAGATTTCTGCTGACAATGCTTGTTTGAGAGACTCAAGCATATGCTGATGGTCCTCCTGCTATACAAATGATAACTCTATCTTTAAGAGCTCTCTCAGTGGTGATGGTTTGTCAGAAAAGTTTGGAATGTATGATGCAAATGAGTTGAAAAATCCAAGATATCTCTGGAGGTCTTCTTTGTCTTGTTGGGTAGGCATACGCCTCACATCTGCAATTTTGCCTGGGTCAGGATGGATTCTGAAACTCAACAAGATGGAGCCAAAGAAATTGATCTGACTTACATTCACCTGGCACTTCGTGATGTTAAAAATTAGCCCTTCATGATGAGGTACTGCCATCAGTGAACAGAGATTTCGATCATGTTCTTCTTTGGTTTTGCCCATTACCTCAATGTCATCGGCAATGCATATGCAGCCAGGCACATTTTCTATAATTCTGTCCATATGCTGCTGAAACATATCTTGACTGACAGATAAGCCGAAGGGTAGTCTCTGGAAGCAGCATCTTCCAAATGGTGTCCTGAAGGTGGTGACTCCTTGACATTCCTTAGCTAGGTGTACCAACCAATATCGATGTTTAGAATCCAACTTGGAGAAGAATTTAGCGTCATAGAGTCGTACAGCATAGAAACAGGCCCTTCGGCAGACTGCATCCATGCCGACCATAATGCCCATCTATACTAATCCCACCTGCCTGCATTAATTTCATATTCCTCTATGCCTTGCTCATTCAAGTACCTGTCCAGATGCCTCTTAAATGTCGCTACTGTTCCTGCCTCCACCACCTCCTCAGGCAGCTCATTCCAGATACCCATTATTCTTTGTGTGAAAAATTTACCCCTTTGATCCCCTTTAAACCTCCTCCCTCTCACCTTAAATCTATGCCCTCTAGTTTTAGTCACCCCTACCATGGGAAACAGACTCTGGCTATCCACCCGATCTATGCCTCTCAATTTTATAAGCCTCCATCATGTCCCCTCTCAGCCTCCTTCGCTCCAGGGAAAACAGATCCAGCCTATCCAATCTCTCTTTATAACTCAAGCCCTCCAAACCAGGCAACATCCTTGTGAATCTTTTCTGCACCCTCTCTAGCTTAATTACATTTTTCCTGTAGTGTGACGACCAGAACTGCACACAGTACTCCAAATGCAGCCTAACCAACATTATGTACAACTGTAACATGACGCCCCAACTGTTGTACTCAATGCCTCAGCTGATGAAGGCAAGCACGCCACACGCCTTCTTCACCACCCTGTCTACCTGTATTGCCACTTTCAGGGAACTATATACTTGCACCCCAAGGTCTCTCTGTTCAACAACACTCCCCAGGGCCCTGCCATTCACTGTATATGTCCTGCCCTGGTTTAACTTCCCAAAATGCATCACTTTACACTTGTCTGCGTTAAATTCCATTTGCCACTCCCTTGCCCACTTTCCCAGTTGATCTATATCCTGTTGTAACCTTAGACAACCTTCTTCACTGTCCACTATACCACCAACTTTGGTGTCATCTGCAAACTTACTAATCATGCCCCTTACATTCACATCCAAGTCATTGATAAATATGACAAACAACAGAGGGCCCAGCACCGATCCCTGCAGCACACCACTGGTCACCGGCCTCCAATCTGAAAAACAACCCTCCACTACCACCCTCTGCCTCCTATCACCAAGCCAATTTTGTATCCAATTTGCCAGCTCACCCTGGATCCCATATGTTCGAACCTTCTGGACCAGCCTACAATGGGGGACCTTGTCAAAGGCCTTGCTAAAGTCATGTAGACAATGCCCATCGCTTTGCCCTCGTCAATCCGGTTGGTCACCTCCTCAAAAAACTCAGCCAAATTCCTGAGACATTATTTCCCACGCACAAAACCATGCTGACTATCCCTAATTAGACCTTGCCTTTCCAGATGCATATAAATCCTGTCTCTCAGAATCCCTTCCAATAACTTTCCCACCACTGCTGTAAGGCTCACCAGCCTGTAGTTCCCTGGCTTATCCCTGCTGCCCTTCTTAAATAAAGGCACAACATTAGCTATCCTCCAGTCTTCCGGTACCTCACCCGTAGCTAACGATGATACAAAAATCTCTGCCAGGGCACCAGCAATCTCCTCCCTTGCTTCCCAGAGCATCCTAGGATACACCTGGTCAGGCCCTGGGGATTTATCCACCTTAATGCGCTTCAAAACCTCCAACACCTCCTCCTTTGTAATGTTGATATGCTCCAGGATATCGGTTTTCCCTCCCTTGAACTCACTAGCTTCCATGACCTTCTCCATGGTAAATACAGATGAGAAATATTCATTTAAGACCACACCCATTTCCCGTGGCTCCACACATAGATTGCCACACTGATCCTTAAGGGGACCTACTCTCTCCCTAGCTCCCCTTTTACTCTTAATATAATTATAGAATCTTTTAAGATTCTCCTTTATCTTATCTGCCAGGGAAATCTCATGGCCCCTTTTTGCCCTCCTAATTTCCTTCTTAAGTGTACTCCTACATCCCCTATACTCCGAGGGACTCGCTCGATCCCAGCTGCCTATACCTGCCATATGCCTCCTTCTTTGTCCTGACCAGACCCTCAATATCTCTCGTCAACCATGGTTCCCTAAACTTGCCAACCTTGCCCTTCCATCTAACAAGAACATGCTGGCCCTGAACTCTTCCAATCTCACTTTTAAAAGCCTCCCACTTGCCAGACGTCCCTTTACCTGTAAACAGCCTCTCCCATTCAACTTTTGAGAGTTCCTGTCTGATGCCATCGAAATTAGCCTTCCCCCAATTTAGGACTTCAACCTGAGGACCAGTCCTATCCTTTTCCATAATTATCTTGAAGCTAATAGAGTGATGGTCACTGGTCCCGAAGTGCTCCCCCACTGATACATCAACCACCTGCCCATCCTCATTTCCTAAGAGGAGGTCGAGTGTAGCCCCTTCTCTAGTAGGGCCATCCACATACTGCTTCAGAAAACTATCCTGGACACACTTAACAAATTCTTCCCCATCTGATCCCTCAGCACTAAGGCAGTCCCAGTCAATATTAGGGAAGTTAAAATCACCTACTGTTACAACCCTATAATTCCTACACCTGTCTGTGATTTCCCTATATATATGCTCCTCCAATTCCCTCTGACTATTGGGGGGCCTATAGTATAATCCCATCAAAGTGATCACCCCTTTCTTATTTCTAAGTTCTACCTATATGGCCTCACTGGACATGCCCCCCGGGATATCCTCTCTAAGTACTGCTGTGATATCCTCCCTAATCAATAGTGCAACTCCCCCTCCGCTCTTACCTCCACCTGTGTCACGCCAGAAGGATCGGTTCCCCGGAACATTGAGCTGCCAGTCCTGCCCATCCCTCAACCACGTTTCCGTAATAACTATAATATCACAATCCCATGTACCGATCCATGCTCTGAGTTCACCTGCCTTACCTGTAAGGCTTCTTGCATTAAAGTAAATGCAGTTCAGCCTACCAGACCTTCCATGCTCCCTGTCCTGCCCCCACCCGGCCTGCCTACTGGACTTGCTTGCTTTGACCTCTACATTTGCCTCAACTATCTCATTGGAGATACCACTGCTTTGGGTCCCACCCCCTGCCAGACTAGTTTAAACCCTCCTGAGTAGTACTAGCAAACCTCCCTGCAAGGATATTGGTCCCCCTCCAGTTTAGATGCAACCCGTCCCTCTTGTACAGGTCACCTCTGCACCAGAAGAGATCCCAATGATCCAAGTAGCTGAAGCCCTCGCCTACACCAGTTCTTCAGCCATGCATTCATTTGCCTAATCCTCTTATTCCTACCCTCGCTAGCATGTGGCACAGGGAGTAATCCTGAGATTACAACCCTAGAGGTCCTGCTTTTTAACATTCTGCCTAACTCCCTATATTCACTTTGCAGGACCTCATCTCTCTTCCTGCCTATGTCGTTAGTACCAATATGGACCATGACCTCTGGCTGCTCACCCTTCCCTTTCAGAATGTCCTGCAGCTGCTCCAAGACATCCTTGACCCTAGCACCAGGGAGGCAACATACCATCCTGGAGTCTCATTTGCGGCCACAGAAACACCTATCTGCACCACTTACGATGGAATCCCCTCTCACTATAGCTCTTCCAACCCTTTTCCTCCCCTGCTGTGCGGCAGAGCCCTCTGTGGTGCCACGAACTTGGCAGTTGCTGCTTTCCCCTGGGAGGTCATCCCCCCCCCAACAGTATCCAAAGCGGTATATCTGTTTGGGAGGGGGATGGCCACAGGGGACTCCTGCACTACCTGCCTGCACATACTATTCCATCTGGTGCTCACCCATCTCTTTTCTGCTTGTGCAGCCATTACCTGCAGTGTGACCACCGCACTAAACGTGCTATCCACGACGTCCTCAGCATCGCGGATGCTCCACAGTGAATCCACCCGCAGCTCCAGCTCCATAATACGGGTAGCCAATAGCTGCAGATGGATACACTTCCTACACACATGGCGTCAGGGACACTGGAAGCGTCCCTGATTTCCCACATAGCACAGAAAGGGCATATCACGGGGCTGAGCTCTCCTGCCATGACTTACCCTTAGGTTAATTAGTTACTCCCTTAATTAAATACTAATTATACGAGGGGTCTTGTTCTACCCACTTCAATCTAAAGTCCTTAAAAAAAAAAACTTTAGTAGTACTCACCTTATAACCAGAGATTTTTTTCTCAACCAAAGAAACAACTTTCCCCTCATTTTTTTTTTAAAAGATATTCTAACAGCTGCTACTCACCAACCAATCACCTTGCAGCTCTCCTCTGTCGTCACTGTTGGCTTTTTTCTTCAAAACTCCGGCGCGCTGGAAGAGTTCCTCTCCCCTCCCGGAAGGTAAGAGCTTGGAATTCAATTCCTCTAATGTCGGAATCTGGTGAGGGCATCTCTTTAGGGAGAGGTTTAGACACCTCAGATCTAGACATACTCTGATTAATCCATCCTTCTTCAGTACACACATAATTGAGCTGCAGCATCTGTGATGATGCACACGATGGATGATGCCATTGCAGTCCACGTCATCTAACTTGCACTTAAGTTTTTCTTGTTTGTGCACTCTGCACTTTCTGGGAGGATTGATTGACAGAATTACATCCTCTGAGGTGCAGTATGGCATTCACCTTTGAAATCTCCTATGATGTCAAACGTTTCTGGGCACACTTGTTGTAAGTTATGGACTGACTCAATGCAGGTATCCTTGGTCTCTTCTGCTGTAATGGGTGCCTTGGTGACCTCGTGGATAGTCACGATGTTGAGGTCTTTGCACGCTGGTAGTCCTGCCACTGCTGGTCCACTTGTGTCTACCTGGTGAAATATTTGTGGTTTTCATGCCAACTTGCCATAGCTGCATTGCATTGTTAGTGTGCCACTGCAAGGGATGGGTAGCCCATTGTCGATTGTATCATTGATTTCCAATGACTGCGGTGCATATCCTTCAGGATTTGGACTGCTCGGATATTTGCACTAGCTCCAGTGCCAATCTTAACCATGAGTGTATGTTTGCCGGCTTTCTTTTGGCACGCGATGTTAATGGCAGCAAAAGCTTTCTGTTGTTTGACTTCATCAACTTGATGCATCAAGTTCACAATGTGAAATGCCTTCTCATCTTTTGGCTGAGAATTGCTTCTCTGAGTCTTGTATCAGGTCTACTTTGCAGCAGATTTTGTGTATTGGCTTGCACTTACGCAGGTCTCTGTCACTTTCCTTGCTGCTGTTTTCCTGTTGTTGTGCCTGTCTTTTGTTTGCTTGTGTTCTACTGTGACTTCTGGCTGCAACTATGGGCCCAGTATCCTTTTGCACTGCACACCTTGCACAGGATTTGAAAGGCAGGATGAATTCATGGTGAGTGGGACAAACCACATTTAACACACAGCTTGCTTGCTCTTTTTGACCTGGTTATCATACCAATACTGTTGGATGAACCTAGTGCTTGCAGATGCTGTTGTCCAGCTACAATGGCTTTGTACGTCCTGCCATCTTGTAGCAGTGCATCAATACTGTGACCTTCCTTTCCCCCCCCCCCCCAAGAGGTCTTTCTGAAATGCTTCAATGGGTGTCAAGACAGGCATCAGCTCCATTAGTTGCTCTGACATCTCAGTTTTAATTTAGTTTTAGTTTAGAGATACAGCACTGAAACAGGCCCTTCGGCCCACCGAGTCTCTGCCGACCATCAACCACCCATTTATACTAATCCTACACTAATCCCATATTCCTACCACATCCCCACTTGTCCCTATATTTCCCTACCACCTACCTATACTAGGGGCAATTTATAATGGCCAATTTACCTACCAACCTGCAAGCCTTTTGGCTTGTGGGAGGAAACCGGAGCACCCGGAGAAAACCCACGCAGACACAGGGAGAACTCGCAAACTCCACACAGGCAGTACCCAGAATTGAACCCGGGTCGCTGGAGCTGTGAGGCTGCGGTGCTAACCACTGCGCCACTGTGCTGCCCTTACTACGGCATCTACTGATGAACTGGTCTATTGATTCCTGAGGCTGTTGCCTGGAGGACATCAATTCCAGATAGTGAATTCTAAAATTCACTCAATTGAAGCTGATCTTCTAGCACTTTCCATATCTTGTGGGATTTTTCTGGTCCTCTTCAGATAAGCCAGAGGTGTTGATTCTGTATCATCCCTCATTTCCAACTGCTATCAGAATTTTTACAGCCTGCTTCTCTGGTTCTGCATTCACTTGGTCTGCAAAGCATAACTGCATTCTTTGTTTGAAAAGTTGGAATTTGGATAGGATATCCATGGCCGTCCAGTTCATGTTGGGAAATTTGGTACCCATCTTCCTACTGTTCCTTTGCTTAAAACATGCTTTAAGACTTGTTCTATGACCCTGCACTGTTTCCCCTTTAAGAAATTATCTACTATTTAAACTAGCTGCTTAAATTGAGGGGAGCAGGTGTTTGGCAGTACTCTGTGTTTATCTTGCTTGCAGCACTTAAGCTTGTCTGTTTACACAGCTGTTCAGTAGGCAGTTCAATTGCTTTAACGAGTTTATGCTCTTCATACTCGAGTGATTTAATAGTTTTTTTAAACTTTGACTGCATGAATGGAGACTCTGCAGTAATTGGGGTTTTCCTGTGCTTTTTGCAATCGGACACCTCCTACAATGGTGCCAACCTCAATCAGCCTGGGAGAGGATTCAGGTCTTCCCTGTTTTTTTCCCCCCGCCACAGAGTCTTTAGAAAAAAATCAATCTTCTAAGCACTTCAAAGATTTTTTTTAAACCAGTATCCCTCAACTGTCAGCACAACGACTCACCCAATTTACTTGCAGCCTGTCATTCTGTGCTCTGTGTTCTACAGCCAGAAGTCAGTTACTTTTTTCTTTCTACTGTTTGGGCCAGTATTCATCTTGAACTTTCTCTTTTTTGGCTGTAGGAAAGATTGGCTTCAGAGCTGTTTTACCCATGGTCTTCAACTTAGACTTTTTTTTTCTTACCACAACTGCCACCATCTGATGAGTTCTTTACGTTGTCTGTTGCAACATAACTGTGATGCGTGGAGTCCAGCTGGTTGAAGATCTTCTAAAGTTTATTACAGCTAAACTATTATATACCAGTACAGAGCAAACTATTTACAGAACCTTCCTGAAGGTGTTACAGTTGCAGAGTGAGGCTGGATTGTAGTCACATGACTGCATCCTGGTACTTAGCTCAATTGCATATGGAGATCTTAAATGGACATCACTCTTAAAGGCAATCATACAACACACACTCCATGTAGCATCAAGAAATGGCTGAGTGCATTGGATGTGGCAAAGATTTACAGACCCCCAAGAACATCCCGGCTGTAAAGTACAACCTTGGAATCTACCTGACAATATGGAAAATTTTCCATGTATGCTCTGTCCACAAAAAAAGGAACAAATCTAACAAACCAATTATTATTCTATCAGCCTACTCCTAATCATCAGCAAAGTGACAGAAAAGTTAACAATGCTATCAAGAGGCACTTATTCATCAATAAACTGCTCACCAATGTTAAGTTTGGGTCCTGCAGGGGCCACTTAGCTTCAGACCTCATTAGAACCTTAGTCCAAACGTTGACACAAAAGTAAATTTCCAGAAGTAAGCTGCCCTTGACATCAAGGCAGCAATTAATTGCGTGTGGTGTTAAGTCATGTTAGTAAAGCTGAATTTAATGGGGATCGGGGGAAAACCCTCCAGTGACTGGAGTAATACCTGGCACAAAGGAAAATATTGTGGTTGTTGGAGGCCAACCATCATAGTCATGTGCATCACTGCAGGTCCATCAGTGACCTTCCCTCCATTATAAGGCCAGAAGAGGGGGTGTGTACTGATTCTTGCACAGTATTAATCAGCATTTGCAATTCATGGACAATATCCAAGTCTGGGCGAAGTGGCAAACAACATTTGTGCCACATGTGCCAGACAATAGCCATCTCTGACAAGAGAGACACTATTTACCTCTTGATATTCAATGGCATTACCATTGCTAAGTTCCCCTCCATCAAAATCCTGGGGATCATCATTGACCAGAAGCCAACTGGACCGACCACATAAATGCAATGGTTCCTAGAGAAGATAAGAGGCTGCACATTCTGTGGATAAGGAACTGCAGTTATGCGGAGAGACTAGAAAAGCTGGGTTTGTCCTTCATATAGCAGAGCAAGTTAAGGGGAAATTTAATAGAGGCTTGCAAAATTCTGAGTTGTTTTGAGAGAGTAAAAAGGAAGCAATTGTTTTCACTGGCTGGCGGGTCAGTAATCAAAGGACACAGATTTGAGGTAATTGGGAGAAGAACCAGAGGGAAGATGAGAATATTTATATCTAGCAATTATTTAGGATTTGGAATACACTGCCTGAAAGGATAGTGGAAACAGGTTCAATTGTAACTTTAACAAATTATTGGATATATACATTTGTAGGATGATGGGTAAAGAGCAGGGTAAATTCAGCAGGTACTGAATAGCTCTTTCAACAACACAAACTTATATTTATATAGCACATATATAATGTAGTAAAATATCCCAAAGTGCTTAACGAATGATATCAAAAAATAATCATGTTTAACATCAAGCTACATAAGGACAAGTCAAGACAGATGACCAAAGGAGGAGAGAGAAGAGAGAGAGATGTTTAGGAAGGGAATTCCAGAGTTTAGGGCCAAGGTAGCAGAATGCATGCCAATGATGGAGTGATTAAAATCAGGAATGCATAAGAGGCCAGAATTGGAGGAGCACAGAGTTCTTGAAGACTAGCAGGGCTGAAACAGGCTGCAGAGATAGGGAGGGACAATGATATGAAGAGATTTGAAAACAAGGATGAGGAATTTGAAATTGAGACATTGTTGGATAGGGAACCAGTGAAGGTCATCAAGCACAGCAGTGATGAATAAATGAAATTTGGAGCAGGTCAAGATACAGGCAGCAGAGCTTTGGATAAGCACAAGTTTATGTAGTGTGGAAGATGAGTGGCTGGCCAAGGGAGCATTGGAATAGGAGAGCATAGCCTGTATTGACAATGAATGGTTAAACCAGAAGTTCGCCAAAGACTTTCAAGTCTGTATCCTTGGATTCAAGAGCTGGTAAAGGCACAGGGGCTGAATGGCCTCCTTCCGTACCATACAATTCTATGGTTCTATGAATTGGCTCACCTACTGACTCCCCCAAGCCTCTCCACCACTGACACCAGAGTGATTTCTGGGTATTGCTGATTCTCTTTTTTTAAAAAAAAGCTTCTGTTCAAAGATTAGCAGAGAAATTTTTAAAAATTGGCAACACCAAGGCATTTGATAGTTCCTGAATAAACAGACATTGCTAATGAATGAGCTATTGCTTGGGATTTGTGCCCATCCCATATTCCAACAATCTCTTGTTTTCCCAAAAGCAGCCAACCCAGTATGGGCTGTCTAGGGAATCAATGCCCCTTCCTGCAAATTTCAGCCAAAAGCACTTATTTATATTGCTTACGTCAGAGAGGGTAATTTTCAATTTGGGCTAAGGTGAAAAAGTGACTATTAGATTGGCTGCCCGTTTTACACCTCGCCACAGAAATCAACTGAAAGGAACATTCGGTGATGTGCAAAACAGGCAGCCAATCTGCTCGCATCAGTTTTTCACCTTTGCCATTGTTGAAAATGACTCACTTAGACATGATTAGTGCAAATATAAGGTGTTTAGCAGGTGCTTGATCTGCTACCACTAGTTTTCCACCCTACGTAAGCTGAAAATCACCCCCGACCTGGAATAAATGGTCACGTACAGTAGCATTAAAGGCAGGCAATTAATCATTTCTTCATTGGGAATATAGCATAAAATCAATTTTGAAAAGGCAAGCCAATTTCAAATCTGTAAGCATACATTTCAGCTTTCTGCTGTCAATTTAAAATGTGTTCTGTTCTTGTTTTCATTGCCAAAATGCTTCTACAGAAGGATGATGAAAATTACTGATTTCTGAATGGCAAAAAATGAATATTAATAGCCTAAAAAAAACTTTACAACTGGTCCCATACCCTATAACAATCAATACTGAGGAGCAGCAAGCTTGAATCAAGTTAGACATTTTATGCTAATGCATATTCTTTTGATGGACTTCTTTTCCATGAATTACTGAGTTATTATTTTTTTATTCGTTCTTGGGATGTGAGCATCACTGGCAAATGCAGCATTTATTTTCCATCCCTAATTGCTCTCCAGAAGGTGGTGGTGAGCCACCTTCTTGAACCGCTATAGTCCATCTGGTGTAGGTACACAGTGCTGTTCAGAAGGGAGTTCCAGGTTTTTGACCCAGCGATAGTAAAGGAACAGTGATGTAGATCCAAGTCAGGATGGATCATGACTTGAAGGGGAATTTGTAGGTGGTGGTGCTCCCATTCATCTGCTGCCTTTGTCCTTCTAGGTGATAGAAGCCGCGGGTTTGGAAGGTGCTGTTGAAGGAGCCTTGGCGAGTTTCTGCAGTGCATCTTGTAGATGGTACACACTGCTACCACTGTGTGCCAGTGGTGGAAGGAGTGAATGTTTAAGGTGGTGGAGGGGTACCGATCAAGCAGCTGCTTTGTATTGGACGGTGTCAAGCTTAGAGTGTTGTTGGAGCTGCATTCCTCCAGGCAACTGGGGAATATTCTGTCACATTCCTGAGTTGTGCTGAAAGATGGTGGACAGGCTTTAGTGAGTCTGGAGGTGAGTTACTCAATGCAGAATTCCCAGCCTCTGACCGGTTCTTGTAGCCACATTATTTACATGGCTGGTCCAGTTCAGTTTCTGGCCAATGATAAACCTTGGGATGTTGATGGTGGGGAATTGAGTGATGGTAATGCTGTTGAATGTCAAGGAGAGATGGTTAGATTCTCTCTTGTTGGACATGGTCATTGCCTGGCACATGTATGGTACAAATGATACTTGCCACTTATCAGCCCAAGCCTGAATGTTGTCCAGGTCTTGCTGCATGCGAGCACAGACTGCTTCAATTTCTGAGGACTTGCGAATGGTACTTAATGCAGGCAGGTGGGATTAGAATATATCGGCATTATGGTCGGCATGGACGCGGTGGGCCGAAGGGCCTGTTTCTATGCTGTCCGACTCTATGACTCTATGCTGGCCTTGCCAACGATGCTTACAACACATGAAAGAATAAGTAAATCACATTGCTCTTTGTGGAAACCTGCTGTGTGCAAATTGGCTACAATACATAAGTACTCCATTGGCTGTAAAGTGCTCTTGGATGTCCTGAGGTCATGAAAATCTATATAAAGCTCCTTTCTTTTCTTTTTAATCAGTGAATGTTGAAAGAAAAATCCATGCCACTGAACAAAATGTCCTATGAACACCATAAATTAAAGTTACTATCCATAAATATCAAGTTGAACTGCACAGATAATTTTAAACTGAAAATGGTTATTTTTAAATGGCCCAATTCCTATGTCACTTTTGGTTACTTAAAAGTTATGTTTCACGAATATTACTGTATTTTGTCTTTCCCATTTATGTCAGGTCATTTTCGCCTGCAGTTTAATTCTTTATCCTTTTTCGAAGCTGGATAACCTGAATGATGGGGTTGAATACATTTAGGGAGAAAGCAACTAGCTAAACCTTGGAAGTGTGCATGTGGATTGTTATACATGATTTACCTGTGCCCATTTACTGCATTGCAAGTATCACATTAAATTGGTGCTGCCTCCCATTTCAAATGCCTACTGCATGCAGCCAGCACTACCCATGTTTATTGGCTATTCATTTGGGGTCCCAATATTGCAATTGGCTAGCTCGATTTAAAGACACCCTGTGCCTCTTTCAGGGAAGGTGCATTATGGCAGCAAGACTAGGTAGGGGTTTTTTCACAATCAGTCTGGGCTGTGATACTTTGAACAATGGCTGAACATGTGAGAGAGAGCACCAAGGTTTTCATTCAATGAACTGGAGGTCTTGGTGCAAGAAGTGGAGAGGAGGAGAGACATTGTGCCTCTGCATTGGGGCAGGCGGCCTTCCAGATATATGCTCACGAGGCCAAGAGAAAAAGTAGTGTCAGAAGTCAATGCCAGAAGTTTTGCTCCAAGAACATGGATGTGCAGTTAGAAGTTTCACAATCTGTCACAAGTTATAAAAGTGAGAGTTCATCTTCAAATGGCATATCCTACCAACAGCATCACTAGCCTCAGACACTGCTTAATTCACTACACCCCATCTCCCACCTGCCAACAATCTCAATCAGTACGCAACCCTAAAATTCATGGGCTTTGCCTCACACTCATACACTTAACACTGTTGCAAGCCTCACACCTATATCTCACAGTAAATGCACACTAGCACATATTCAATCATGACAGCTACATTGCCCAAACATATTGCAAGGCACTGAGTGACACACTTACCTCTTTCTTGCAGGAGGTAGTGCATACAGCAGCAAAGAACTGGAGGAGTACAAGTGTGCTGGCTATCATGGATAGGGGCATCACCAATGACGTGGCCATTAGTAGGGCTAGAGAGATTGGCAATTAGGGTATGTTCATATCCAATCCTCTTCCTCTCACCCCAGTTCTCTCTCACCCCACAATCTCTTCTGACTCACAAGTTGTCGATGGTGTAAGGCCTCTGTAAGACAGGCACTAAGGGGATGGACAAGGGTGAATTGTTCAGAATTGCATCTATGACTTGAAGTGCTGTTGGATAAATTTGTTATGAAATGGTTGTTTTCAGGTGTCTTTTAGTTCAGGATTTTGACCTAGAGGATGCTCACGGTCTGTATCAGAGTGATGGAAAGTTGAGGAATTGTGGAACAGCTGTGATGTGGGGATGATTTTAGGGGAACTGAAGTCAGGGGTCCTGGATCCCTCCTCCATCCTCCCTTTCATCCTATCCCTCAGCCACCACCTTCCATCCAACCCCACTAGGTCCTCGCTGATGGCCTGGTGGCAATGGCTTCATGACAGCCAAGTTGTGTAGCATGCAGACGACCACCACAAATTTGAGGACATGTTCCTGCCAACATTGTAGAGCTCGCCAAGTGGTCCAGGCAGCAGAACCATTGTTTTAGAGTGATGCTCCCGGTGGTAACATGGATCTAGTTGTATGTGTGCTGTCCAACTGTGGTCAGTGACAGAGAGTCAGGAGCCACGTATAGAAAGGATAGCCCTTGCAACAAAGCCTCCAACCTCTTATCCATTGTAGTGGATCAAAGTTGGCAGGAACAGTGGATTGGTACAAGATAAAGCATTATGGCTGCTGCCAGGATAGCAGACATTCACTGACTTGATGATATAACCACCACGTTAAGGAAGTGGTACCCCTTGCAGTTCTGGTGCATTCTCCATTGAGATACAGTGCCTGCAGAGCCATGTGCATGCAGATGGTTCCCTGCACTATTGGCAATCAAAGCCATGTGCGCACTTCTGCTTCTCTGGCTAGGGGGAAGACTATGAAATCCCCTCTACTTGTGCACAGGGACACAATGACCTACTTGATGGAGCAATGGATGGTGAACTATGTGATGGTTGGCGATGCTGCTGACTCCAGCCTGGAAGGATCCTGAAATGCAGAATTCCAGGTTATGGCAATTTTGACAGTCCATGGCAGCGTCGTTCTTAGCCTGTTCTGCAGCTGCAGGTCTGGAGGTGGCACAGTTCAGTGACCACCTGCTTGGTGAAGCATAGCTGACTCAGGCACTGCTTCTGGCTGAGGTGTAGAAGTGTTCTCTGAATAGCCTAGGTTGGTACGGCCTTCTATTGAAACTACTCTTTCTCCTCCCTCTACACACAACTTCTCTTCTGTGACTTTTGCTTCATCGCCCTGTCGTCATGCAGCCCAAGGGGGACAGCAAAAGCATTTGATCTGAAAGTAGCAGGGATTGGGGTGGGGATTCTTCGTGCAACCCTGGGTGCGTTTAAGAGAAAGCATTAATAGGACCTGCAAGATCCAAAATGGCAGGTCAGACATCAAATCAGCTAAGATGTCAAGTGACATCACAATCTGCCCACACCTGCATTCTTCCAGAGCATGTGCAGTACGCCCGCTTTAGCACCCTTCCAAGCATGGCGCACCAAACGATCTGCAACAGAAGTGGCTGGAAGCGGATAAGCCGTCATTTTTGGGACTCCGAACTCCCGTAGCACCAATACCAGCAGTACTATGGAGCCCAGTTTTGCAGTTTCAGTCCAGGTGCTTACGCCCAGCCATGTCCATGACCTTGTTTGGGGCTGGCAGAGAATCTGCTCTGAACAAGGACTGAGTAAACATTCAGGGAAGGCTGGGATCCAACATGTCTAGGTCCAGGTCTAATCTGGAGCCCATCCAATACACTCCAGTCACAGCAATGGCAGAAGCACACCAGAAAGTGCACAAAAGTTCAATCTATTGGACAATTTCCACGTTATCTAGATACGCCCAATTTTTTTGAAACTTAGACAAGTTTAATTTTGTGTCGAACAGTCTAATTTAATCTTTAATTGTCACAAGTTGTTTCATAGGTGAGGAAAGAAAGTGTAATTAATGATTCAAGCTGAATTAGTCAAGTGTTTTTTTTTCTGAATGCACATCACCATACCTTAAACATGCTCTTGAATAGATCATATCATACATCAATGACATCTCTGGCTGTCTGTTCCTGAGTTGCAATTTTTAAAAGTTGAGATATTTGTATTCAGCACTGTATATAATAAATGTTTTATGCTATTTAATTATTCTTATATCTGACATGCATTCGTCCAAGTCACACTTCAGGCATCACATGTCGATCTTCAAATTTTTTGCTTCTGCATAGGTCAAACTTCATATTCATAAAAGATCAATAAATCACAACAAATGAGGTAGGGAACATGAGCAAAGTGGATAAAAAAAAAAGCTTCAAATAAAGTAGTAAGGACATGTGGAAGGAGCAAGACAAACAGGAGCAATTAGAAAATTTAGTAAATAAAAGGTGGTGAGCCCCAACGAAATTGCTCCAAATACTTTTTTGAAAATCTTTTGACCTCCATAAAGCTGAGGATGTACCACCAGAAATGATGTTTGAACCATAATAAAGGCATAGTAGCTACTAAATTTACAAGAAAATGATTAGAAGTACCTATAAAATAGCATTTGTGTAGGAAAATTACATAATACAGAAGCCTCAGCTTTGAGTTCATGCATCACTGTCAGCTGAAAAGACTCAGTGACATAACAGACAACAGCTACCTGCAACCAGCATGCATTGGTTCTGAAATTTTCCAGGTAATTGATAGCAAGTCTGACCAGTGGATGCCAGGAATTAGTGTTTTTGCAAGCCTGGTCACCGTTCACACTTGTGTATTAATGGAAAGTTACGACAGACGAAATTGGTCAGGAAAGTCATTCTCAGAAGCAGTGAAAAATAATGATTCTTTTTGTATCAAATATCAAGAACTTTGAAAGCAAAACCAGTGTACACTGTATGCTAGCAGCACTCCCTGTGTCTGCGTGGGTTTTCTCCGGGTGCTCCGGTTTCCTCCCACAAGCCAAAAGACTTGCAGGTTGATAGGTAAATTGGCCATTATAAATTGTCACTAGTAGGTAGGTGGTAGGGAAATATAGGGACAGGTGGGGATGTTTGGTAGGCTTATGGGAGTAGTGTAGGATGAGTATAAATGGGTGGTTGATGGTCGGCACAGACTCGGTGGGCCGAAGGGCCTGTTTCAGTGCTGTATCTCTAATCTTAATCTAATCTACATAACCAACCAGTGTGGACAATAACCAAATGCAAGAACAGCTGAGAGAACTGGGGGAGTGGTGGGGGGTTGCGGGGGGAACTGAGCAGACCTTTACTGTGAACAATACTGGGGTATATCTACCAGTAGATATAGTGTGTGTGTGTAGAAATATATATAATGCATACACACATTTTCCTCCTTCAACTTTGAGTTCCAATGGCATTCCACATTTGTTGGAAAAGTGCACCACCTAATGACTGCAAAATAATAGATCTGTATAAAAGACCAGTGTTTAGAAATCCATATCTTTTTCTTTGTGAGATCAGTGAATATTCTGTGAATAAACTTTTCATAAAATAATTGTAAAGGACATAGCAGTGGCTATTGTACATACCATAACAGAAGTACTAAGCTCAATGGTGTGCAGTTTCTTGTAATTTCTTCTTTATAATTAAACTATTAGATTTAAATTGTTTTTGACAGTAATAACTAACAAACAGATTAACCTAGAAGCTTGGCCTGAGTGAACTTTTCAACCAGATAGTTATGCATGTTGACGAACATGCTGGCAAAATTGAAGCTTGGGGCTTCAGAGCTGTATGTAAAAGTTCATTTTTATTATATACGAATGGTTTACTTTGCAACTGGTTCCATTAAAAGTAACCAAGCAAAGAATTAGAACTACGACTTGAATATAGTTTGTGTTGTGTAAGGCTAGAAATAGAAACTTCAAGAGCAAAGTCCATTGGACAAAAGATCTGATTCCACATAATGAATGAGAAAGTAAACATAAGCAGGTGATTCAACTTGGAGAACCCAAGCATATTAACAGACTTTGTGAAACTGGAAAAATGAACTTTTTTCCCTCAAAAGTGGCAAGGCATATGGGCCAACTCCTTTTAAAAAAAGCTGCATAAATATCTAGTATAGAATAGGATTGGAGGTTCTAACGATAAGGATAAGAAATGATCAGCAATCATAGTGCTGAGGCCATGATGAGTCATCTGTAGAATGCAACCAGTCTTTGTTGAACGACATGTTCTCTCACGTTGGTTTAGTCCCTTAGAAAGGGCTCAATTACTTAAATGATTTGGGAGTAAATTACACAGAGCTTCATTATATTGGAGTGTTTACCTCAGGAGATTAGGGCAATTATATGGAGCCACAATACATGGCCTATAGAAGGTTCTGGCTTGATGGGCTACATATTTCTTTTATAACAAACAAAATAACAGGTAGTAAAATTTTTAAGTATTTGGATCATTGGGTTTTAATACAGAGTTCATCAGTTGTCAAAATTTAGGTTGGTGATATAATTTAACAGCTGTACATGAAGTTTTAGGATGTCCTCTTTTAGGTGAGGGAGACTAAAGCTCCCTTGTCTCTGCCACTCAAATCTACTAACCTATTTATTCACAAAGTCACTTGCTATAAACTTGCACAAAAAAGTGCTATATTGATTTTTGTAATAATATTGTTCAGATCAAGTCTCACTCAAAATATTGTTACCTCCGGCACCTTCACCAAGCTTATGTAGGATGGAAAGGACTTTCAAAATAGGATTCTCTTGAGACCAATTTAGAATGTTCTCAAGACCTTAAAGTTTGTAGACACCCTTTAAATCATCAGAGAACAAACTGATTAGATCTACTTGGCTTTAGTGATCTTTACATCTAGATACTCAAATATCTTTGTATTGTTTTCACATTACCTAGAAGGATTTCCTTTCATATTCAGGGGTCATCACCCTCCAAATAACATTTAACACCCTACATGGTCAACAAGGATATCCCAAATGTTTTCGACTATAAACCCAACTCCCACTGTAGAGTATACTACCTCCCACCCAACTTGCCCAAGGACTCCCAGTTTCTCTGCCTTCATCGCTTCTGCTCAGACGATGTCACCTTCCACACCACTGCTTCAAAAATATCTTCCTTTCCTCAGCCGAGGATTCCCCTCCAACGTGGTTGATGTCGCCCTTGACTCTGTACATACCATTTCTCGCCCTTCCACCCTCATCCCCTTCCCCTCGCAGCACCATGACAGGGTCGCCCTTGTCCTCATCTACCACGCTTTAGCCTCCACATTCAACGGACCATCCTCCTCCATCTCCAGCATGAAGCAACTATCAAACACACCACCTTCTCCCCTCCCTTTTCAGCTTTCCGAAGGGACTGGACCCTTTCTGAAATACTGCTCTACTCTTCAATCACCCCCAATAGCCCCTCACCTTCCCCAGGCACCTTACTATGCAATTGCAGGAGATGCAACACATACTCTTTCGCCACCTCACTTCACACTAACAAAGGTTCCAAACATGTTTTCCAGGTGAAACACTAATTTACTTGTATTTTTTCCAATTCAGCATAATCGCTGCTCATGATATGTGATCTTTAGTTTAGTTTATAGTTTAGAGATACAGCACTGAAACAGGCCCTTTGGCCCACCGAGTCTGTGCCAACCATCAACCACCCATTTATGCTATTCCTACACTAATTCCATATTCCTACCACATCCCCACCTGTCCCTATATTTCCCTACCACCTACCTATACCAGGGGCAATTTATAATGGCCAATTTATCTATCAACCAGCAAGTCTTTGGCTTGTGGGAGGAAACCGGAGCACCCGGAGGAAACCCACGCAGACACAGGGAGAACTTGCAAACTCCACACAGGCAGTACCCAGAATTGAACCCGGGTCGCTGGAGCTGTGAGGCTGCGGTGCTAACCACTGCGCCACTGTGCCGCCCTTCTGCTTTGGGCCACTGAAGGCAGATTGGGTGATCACTTTGCTGAACACCTCTTTTCAGTCTGGAAGTGTGTCACAGAATGTTTGCTCACTTAGTACTTTAATTCACCATCCCTCCTTATTGGCCTCCTACACCATTCTAATAAAGCTCAATGCAAGCTTGAGGAACAGCACCTCCTCTTTCATTTAGGTACTTTAAAGCCTTATGGCTTGAACATTGAGTTTAACAACATTAAATTGTAACCCCACTTCCATTTTCTTGGATAGCAGATGCTGGCAATGGAAGATGTCTACCAAGTCTATTGGAAATGGAGCAGGTGTGGATTGGTGCTTGGGGTGGGGATCCATTCCCAATACACAGCTGGCAGGGTGGTCTGTACCCTTGGGTCTATCTGCATTTATCTGTCTTCTCCTCTTTACCAGATTTTCCATGCTTCCCTTACCATTATTCTTCTGTAATTATTTACACCACCTCTGTACCCAACTTTTGTTCCTTCACTTGACCCATTTTGTGTTGCATCATCATCCCTTTTATCATGACTCCTGCTCTCTGCCATATTAAAGACCTTTTTGTTCCTCCCCCATTCTCCTTTTGCTTAGCTCTACACTTGCAAACCTCAATTTCTAACATTTTCCAGTTCTGAAGTGTCATTGACCTGAAACATTAACACTTTCTCTCTCCACAGATGTTACCTGACCTGCTGAATGTTTCCAGCATTTTCTGTTTTTCTCATATAAATTTTGTTCCTTCAAGATTTTTTTTCAAGGCAGATGAGGATTGAGCTGGGTAATGGGACTGATTGGATTGCACTGCAGAGAGCCGGCATAGACTGGATGGACTCCTTCTGTGCTGTTATGACTATGTTTTGTGCATCAGCTGAGCTGTAAAACTTTGTTACAAAACTTCAGCTATAGGCTACTTCAACAAGTTATTTCACCATTGGGAAGGATTTAACGATAAAGTTTGTACTTTCATCTGCATCAATTCCCAGTCACTTTATACAACAGGCAAAACAGAACTCTAATTTAAGTGGAGAAGGAATGATCTTCAAAGATGAATAGAAATCTTCCCAAATAGCCAATGTACTCCTACTAATAGCTATTTTCCATATATTTTTGAAATTTTATAGATTGGTAGATTTGGTGATGATAGGTATAACCTTTGAAGACTTAAGACTATTCTCCAGGGCTAAGAGTACAGATTGCATATTCAACAGAGAAAATAGGCACAGTGAATAATAGCAAAAGTGAGGATTATTTCAAATAACAGTTTTGCATGTTTCAATGAAGCTTACCCTTTCTGAAGTCGACCTAGGGATGTGCCAGGGAAAATATTACATACCTTACGCAGTTTTCACTGCTACTCTCTATACTCTAACAAAAATTAAAAGTAATTCAAACAGAATTGAATGAGCATCCTGCACCATCATCCTATCAAGATCTTTTAAAAATGCAATATAAGAAAAAAAAATCTTATTGAAATAGAACAACCAAAAGTACAATAATTTGTCATGTAATATTATAGAGAAAAAAGTTTACTTTTAATAATCTGAATAAAATGTCATGCTTTTTTAAAAAAAACTATTTTGGTATTTGGTAAGAGCAACTGAATTCATTCAATACAAATGCCAAAAAATAAACAACTAGAGAGAATTCCCCAGCATCCATTTTATGTGGACATTCCAAATAAAGATAGCAAGGTTATGTCCATCAACCAAATATATAATTACTTTTCAAAATGTCTAAGATTTAAGTAAGTTTCTTTGACAATTTAGCTAATATTCATGAAATACATAATTATTTCTCTGATTACAGGCTCAGGAATGTTTCAAAAATAAATCAAAAACTTTACATTTTTAATTGGGTAATAGATGTAGATGAAAGATTAAACTTGCATTAGTGTGCAATAATGAATAAACTTTTAACAAGGAAGTAATATTGTGAATGTAAGTGGCATAGTGCATTCGGTGTGTTAATGTTCTGCAGTAAAGCGAGTGGAATTTATAAATTCAAAATTAACTCATGTTAAGTGAATTAGAGGCGAGCGTGCAACCAGTGAGCCAAGGCTGACACTTGACAGAGCACACAACCCATGCCTTTCAACTATATTGTTGACATACAGATGGCATTGACAGAATTTTTGTTCAGAAAAAAATCCTCTCTATTTGGCAAACTGTGACTTAAGTTTTGACAATAAATATTGTGTAGTAAGAATCTGCTTCTTCCTTCTGTTCAAAATCACTTTGGTGCTCCAAACAAAGAATAATAAATCTGATTGTTTTAAATTTAAACATGAAAAACAGAAGAGCAAGGGGAGAGGGAATATAGAGAAAGAGAAAATAGGATGTGACAAGGGCATGGTCAATTAGAGGAGTATTGAGGAAGTTTTGAAGATAGAGAATGAGGGACATAATCTCACATGGTGAGATTTAGGGAGGGAGTTCCGGAAGGCAGTAGCAAAACTGCTGAAAGACCACTCACAAATAGTGGAACAGAAAACAAGGGGTAGCTCAGTATTGGAGGAGTGAAAATAATGAGCAGATATTTGAGGCATGAGGAGATTGCTACGGTAGGGTATGGCAAGATCAGATTTCAAAGTGAGGACGAGAATGGTGAAATCAAGTCACTGGGGAACAGGGGGCCAGTGGAGCTTTGGAAAGACAGGATGATGGCAATGTGAGACTGCATGGGGAGGATAGAGATTTTGGCGTCTTGAATGAGTTGAACCTGAAGGGAAAAAAGGCACAAGTTAAGGTTTAGATGGTATTGCGATGAGGCAGGAACCGAGCCTGGCAATATTGTTGCGGCTGACAGATAGCAGATGTGATGACATAACTAATCAAGAGAAGGAAGCTGAACTTTGACTTAAGCAGTCTACTGAGCATCATGACTCCAAACTCAGTTTGAAGTGGAAGATGCTGAGTTTGAGAAGTTCAAAGTCAAAGGCACTAGTAGGAGTAAAAGAGAACAGCTTCAGTATTGCAAACATTAGACTACACTACCCCCACAAGCATTGCACAGGTTGGGATGTAAAGGAGGGTTGGGCTCAGTGAAGGGTTCATCACTGTTGCTGAAGCACTGTCATTAGGGTAGACTTCTGAGAGGCTCAGAGATTCTGAGCAAAGGCATTGCCTTATTTGCCTGAAAATATAAATCTTTCAGTAGACTCCAGTCATAGAAGTCTGGAACTTCTCTTCTGCAAACAGCAATTGATGCTAAAATCAATTGTTAACTTTAAAAGCAAGATTGATAGATCTTTTGTTAGCCAAAAATATCAAGGGATATGTAGCAAAGGCAGGTATATGAAGTTAGGTCACAGATTATCCATGATCTCATTGACAGGTGAGACAAGTTCGAGCAGCTAAATGGCCTATTCCTTTTCCTACGCTCCCATGATCTTCTGGCATTACTGCTCTATTTGATTTGATCCTATAAGCAGTGACAGCGAAAATCTGCATCTTTACCCCAGATCTCAAATGAACAATATGGGTAAGGCCATTAGGAAAGATATGTCTAGCCTGCGGTCTAGCATGCAGTGAATGCCACAACCTGTGGCACACGTAGCAGCCTGACAGAGTGAGGCCGTAAGTGCATAATATGGACATGACATGCGTACGTCGTCAGTCAAACCACAGGAAGCTATGATGGCAGTTTCCAAGGTTCAGGAGCTATACTGCAAGAAGGATGGTAGGATTTCATGCAGGTGTATTATTTTGTGTTGCAGCAGATCCACTGTCTCCTTTGGTAATTTTGGACAGCACGTCTAATAGCTGTAATGCTTAGAAGCATGTTTACCTTTCTTGGAATAACATAACATCTACTCAGGTCTGGAGGCTGGGTGCCAAATAAGAACTAATTGCACTCAAGAACAAATAGAACCCATCAGCATTAAGGGAAATTATTGAGTTCTTAATTGACATTAAGTAGCAGGCATGAAATTGAAGTCTGAACATTGTTAATTTCTTTGATCACCCGGGCAGAAAGTTTAGAAAATGGCTCAAATTACCAGTTAAGTCCAATTGTACTATTTTCTTGGGTTTCCATTCTAGCTTACCCAACCCCCATTGGTATTAATAATGGGAAACTTACCTCCAGACATTTTGCCATGTTCACGAACCTTGGCTTTCTTTATGTGAGAGGGTCCATGAGGAATGTTTTTATTCTAATGAGTTTACAAGAAGCTACAGGGCTAATAGTCCTTTCCTTTGTACCTGAGCAACATGCGTTTAAGTGCAAAGAAGAGGAATTAAAAGGTGGAGACCCATAACATACATCACCCAGGAATTGCCTGGAGATCCTCTTTTGGGGAGCAGGGGAAATAAGCATGGAGGTGATGGGCTGTGGTTATGCCTCTCCCAGAAAATGCAGCTAATCCTAATGAGGCATAAGCCAGTGTAACTATTCTTCTGACCTCATTTTTATCCTTCAACACTGGAAAGGTAGCCATTTTGAGGGGTGGCCAATAAAAGTGGGTCTTAGGTCTTGTACCGAGGATCAAAATGAGTTCGGCAGCAAAATCCTTTAAGCCAGTAAGTGCCAGGTCACATTTTCTTTCAGGGACGGGATAGATATTGGAGGCTGTTTTTTTGGACAGTAGCCAGAAGGCCCTGATGCTGGCAGGTGTTACAGGTGCTGTGGGTCTCTGATTGCTGTGCAACCTTTGGAGTTTCTTTTGCTGTGGCCTGCCTTGGAAAGAGAAGGGAGAATTGTTAGAATTTGTAGTTAGCAGCTGATTACAGGAAAAAAACTTTTTTTCATTTCTCTTCAACTTCAAAGTCAACACAACTGAAGAGTAATTTAACAAAAGTATATTTCAGTCAGAAATTGGGCTATTGAACACAAAATAAACTCTTCAGATCATACAGTGAAACAGACTATGTTACAGATAAGAATCTCACCAGTGGGAATTAGGGCTGAAAGCAACAAATACTGGTAAAAGATCAAGAAGTGACTCTGGAAAACTTGGGCAATAGAATTTACATTGTTGGCTGAAAAGTCCCAAAGACATTGGTATCACTGTAATTTCCCAATTGAATGATTTATTTTACCATTGATATGTGGAAAATGATAACTAGATCATTTAATATTAAAATCTGCTTGTATGCTTCAAAAAGCCTGTTGTACATTTGGATGGGAAGAATCAAATGTCCCTTTTTAATTTGCAACTGAAGCATAATAATTAAATGATAAAGTAGAAGTACATCATCTTTACGAAAGGAATTGAAATCTTCCTTTTTATTATATGACCTTCTGGCCACCTATTATCTGATCAGAAGGCGGCTGGATAAAAGTTGAAAGCGTAAAGAAATGGAAGCTATTTACACTCAGTTTGCATCAAACATTCCCAAGTTATGTATCACCAGCTACAAAGTTGAGTCTCCTATAATATGTAATAAATTACATCAATATTCAAGTGGTTCCCCACTACTCAGATTCTGTACTACCCTTCACTATGGATCCTTTGTGCTACAGTATATATTGGTTTTCGTTTCTCACCATCAATACAGGATTGAAGACAGTTTATGCTGTAAACTATACTTAAAGCAACATTTAGTAGATTGATGATGTTTTAGGCAGAAAATGATTGCCACCCAATTGCGGTACCATAATTGTGGAAATAATAATCCTGTAGCCCATTTTCTGGTATGTTTTAGGGTATGACTGGACAACATCCTCCCATGGCTTTTTGTGTCACCATCCCACTGCTAATTTGTTCTGTAATTTTAACATCCTCTCAGAAAAAATGTTGTCCAAATTTCCAATTTTCTTTTAGCACCCTTAGCTTTCAACTGTTTTCTACTCAAGTCCTTTACCAGACAGTAAAGGTTTCCTGAATGCAAACTTTCTAGATCTATGAAAATTCCCTCATCTTTCTGTTTGCTAGAAAATAAGGTCCTGGGATAAACAATCTTTCCTCATAACTCAATCTTTTAAGTTCAGAATTTAATCTCACAGCACTCCTCTGGACTCCCTCCAATAATGCTACATATTTGCTGAGCGATATCAATAATAAACACAATGTGGCATAATGAAGGCCAGATGCGCCATCAACATAATTTCTTTGCACTTACAAGTCATACACCTAGCTATAAATTCCATCACTTTTTTCCATTTCTTCACTGCTTTAAATCAGGGGCAAAGCCATGAGTGAACAATTAGCACCTGGCCCACCAAAATTACAGCCTGTGTATTTGCCAAGTTTAAGAAATTTATCGACTGGCTGTTTTGCAAACCATGCGTCCTGAAAGCAGAAGCTCAGGTATCAGACAAATAGGCTATTTTTAAAACATGACAGACTTTGGCCAAAGACAAAGTTACAGTGATGTTATATTTGGGTGTGACTGTCCCCTATCACAGCGAACAAAGTACAAGCAGTATTCAATTTACAGATTTGTGAGGCATGTGGCATTAATCCGTTCGAAATTCCAACTGATTCCATATTTCGACTTTATTTTAAATGCACAGTGCATTGTACAATCTAACTGGAGTGTTGCAGTCAACATGGAAAAACAAAAGAGTCTATTTAATTTCTTAAAAAGACAGTAGACTGATAATGGGATGAATTTCTCTGGCCCCATGGAGATGAAGTTGGAGGCGGGGTGGGGGGGCAGGAAAATTGGTGGGAATTGCATTCCCGCCTCCAGGGAACTTCCCAGCTGTGGCAGGGAGGCATGTTGGCAACCCACTCCAACGAGGCAGGCAGCCAATTAAATTACTCAAGGGCCCAATTAGGGGACATTTTCCGATGGAGACGGGGTTTTTCCACCGCAGGAGCAGCCCCCCACCGTGTGCAGAGCCTGCCAGATCTCTAGAGGGGGCCAGCCTCCCAGAGGCAGGCCAGGAGGCCATTGACAGTTCCCTTAAATCCACCCCACCTCCCAAAGCCATGGTGATCATTAGGTCATAGCCGTGGCCACAAGCCATCCTGTGGAGGGGTTTCCCTTCCACAAAGATGGACTGACAGCTGTGGCCATACTTAATTTTAAAATTTTAGAAGTCTTCAGAAAGCACCTCCCTTCACGGTTCCCCCACCTACATCAGCAGTACCCACCTCTCCCGGTGGGGCTGCCAATTGCCCACAGCCTCGTGTGCTCTGATTAGCCCTCACGTCATGCACCTGCCTTAATTGGACAGAGCTCCTGGAGGTAGCCTTCTAATTGGTCACCTCCTGCTAGATCGCACAGGCGGGCAGGATCCATTGGGCCGGGATCTGCATATGGTCCTGACGTTGGAGCCCCAATACCCGCCAGAAAATTCAGCCCAATGGATCCACAAAACTAAATATCAACATCCCCTTCTTCTGAATCTGCAAATTCATCACCAAGTACTTCAACAATGGAAATGACAGCATATGAAAATACAAGTGGGACCCAGTCCTGCTGCAACTAATGCTCCTGCTAAGCATAGGGAATCTCCGAGCTGATCTTCTGATTTATTTAACATGGATCAACTACCAGAGTTTACTACCAAAAGTCACAGACCTGAAATGTTAACTCTGCTCCTCTCTCCACAGATGCTACATGACCTGCTGACTATTTCCAGCACTTTGTTTTTATTATGGATCAACTACTAACTTCACAAAAGCGTTAACGTTTTCCATCTTTAGCTAACTGCAGGTCTGCATCACATTAGTGATAGCTGGAACGTAGTGCATCTAAAATGCAGTGTTTTTCAAATGTGTTGCCATTTTGGTGACTCTTGATCTAAAGTCACACTCAGAATGGCTTTAGGAATTGGAAATATGTGCACCACACCTGTTCCAAACATGAGTCAAGAAAACCACAAGCTATTGCACTCTCTAAATATGACAACCATAAAAAAAAGTCAGTAATCAGGCCCTGGAAATATTAGTCAAACAAGGATGAGGTGAACACTCGCTTAATAGGTGAAAACTGTGCACATATTAAAGTCATCCTTGGCATGGTGTTGTTCTGTGCAAAAAACACTTTACCTAGACAGAGTAGCTTTAAACAAAGGAAGCTTCTGAGGTTTTCTAACTAAGTAGTAAATATGACAAAAGAATTCAAAGTGAATTTGAAAAGCTTCTTAAAAGTGCCACAATAATGCATCCAAATATAGAGAACTACCTTCTGGAAGTTGTAGTCTCATTATTTCTATGCATGATTAAACAAGATTTGGAACGCCCCCCGCACCCCCCAACGCTTACTATGCAATTCTTGGCTATGAATGAAAAGATCTTTCAAAATGGGAATTTGTGAAAGTATGTGTTAGGCTCATGCATAATGAAATAGTTATAGAAAGAGTGGACTGAATGAAAGGATTGTGGATTCAGTTGACATGACCACAAAGAGAACGAGAAAATTCCTCAAGCTTTGGAAGTGCTTGAACCACATTTGGAATTGTGCTGTCTTCAGGTTTGATATGGCATCTGTTATGTCTAAAAATAATGGAGCATATGTAATTTTGAATCAGTGAGTAATTTGTGCATCTTTTTCTTTGTGATTAAAATATGCGCAAATGTTGCCACTTTTCTGAAGTTATAAACTTGTTGCATGCTTCTTTGATAAGGGAATGCACGTTTTTGGAATTTTCAAAACCTCATCCCGACTGACACTGCCTTGAATGGCCCGGAATTCCACATTTGGTGCTGTGAGCAAAGTTCTTTCTTTTTTCTTCTTTTGGGCCTCCTTATCTCGAGAGACAATGGATACGCGCCTGGAGGTGGTCAGTGGTTTGTGAAGCAGCGCCTGGAGTGGCTATAAAGGCCAATTCTGGAGTGACAGGCTCTTCCACAGGTGCTGCAGAGAAATTTGTTTGTTGGGGCTGTTGCACAGTTGGCTCTCCCCTTGCGCCTCTGTCTTTTTTCCTGCCAACTACTAAGTCTCTTCGACTCGCCACAATTTAGCCCTGTCTTTATGGCTGCCCGCCAGCTCTGGCGAATGCTGGCAACTGACTCCCACGACTTGTGATCAATGTCACACGATTTCATGTCGCGTTTGCAGACGTCTTTATAACGGAGACATGGACGGCCGGTGGGTCTGATACCAGTGGCGAGCTCGCTGTACAATGTGTCTTTGGGGATCCTGCCATCTTCCATGCGGCTCACATGGCCAAGCCATCTCAAGCGCCGCTGACTCAGTAGTGTGTATAAGCTGGGGATGTTGGCCGCTTCAAGGACTTCTGTGTTGGAGATATAGTCCTGCCACCTGATGCCAAGTATTCTCCGAAGGCAGCGAAGATGGAATGAATTGAGACGTCGCTCTTGGCTGGCATACGTTGTCCAGGCCTCACTGCCATAGAGCAAGGTACTGAGGACACAGGCCTGATACACTCGGACTTTTGTGTTCCGTGTCAGTGCGCCATTTTCCCACACTCTCTTGGCCAGTCTGAACATAGCAGTGGAAGCCTTACCCATGCGCTTGTTGATTTCTGCATCTAGAGACAGGTTACTGGTGATAGTTGAGCCTAGGTAGGTGAACTCTTGAACCACTTCCAGAGCGTGGTCGCCAATATTGATGGATGGAGCATTTCTGACATCCTGCCCCATGATGTTCGTTTTCTTGAGGCTGATGGTTAGGCCAAATTCATTGCAGGCAGACGCAAACCTGTCGATGAGACTCTGCAGGCATTCTTCAGTGTGAGATGTTAAAGCAGCATCGTCAGCAAAGAGGAGTTCTCTGATGAGGACTTTCCGTACTTTGGACTTCGCTCTTAGACGGGCAAGGTTGAACAACCTGCCCCCTGATCTTGTGTGGAGGAAAATTCCTTCTTCAGAGGATTTGAACGCATGTGAAAGCAGCAGGGAGAAGAAAATCCCAAAAAGTGTGGGTGCGAGAACACAGCCCTGTTTCACACCACTCAGGATAGGAAAGGGCTCTGATGAGGAGCCACCATGTTGAATTGTGCCTTTCGTATTGTCATGGAATGAGGTGATGATACTTAGTAGCTTTGGTGGACATCCGATCTTTTCTAGTAGTCTGAAGAGACCACGTCTGCTGACGAGGTCAAAGGCTTTGGTGAGATCAATGAAAGCAATGTAGAGGGGCATCTGCTGTTCACGGCATTTCTCCTGTATCTGACGAAGGGAGAACAGCATGTCAATAGTCGATCTCTCTGCACGAAAGCCACACTGTGCCTCAGGGTAGACGCGCTCGGCCAGCTTCTGGAGCCTGTTCAGAGCGACTCGAGCAAAGACTTTCCCCACTATGCTGAGCAGGGAGATTCCACGGTAGTTGTTGCAGTCACCGCGGTCACCTTTGTTTTTATAGAGGGTGATGATGTTGGCATCGCGCATGTCCTGGGGTACTGCTCCCTCGTCCCAGCACAGGCATAGCAGTTCATGTAGTGCTGAGAGTATAGCAGGCTTGGCACTCTTGATTATTTCAGGGGTAATGCTGTCCTTCCCAGGGGCTTTTCCGCTGGCTAGGGAATCAATGGCATCACTGAGTTCCGATTTGGTTGGCTGTATGTCCAGCTCATCCATGACTGGTAGAGGCTGGGCTGCATTGAGGGCAGTCTCAGTGACAGCATTCTCCCTGGAGTACAGTTCTAGGTAGTGCTCAACCCAGCGGTCCATCTGTTTGCGTTGGTCAGTGATTATGTCCCCCGATTTAGATTTGAGGGGGGTGATCTTCTTGATGGTTGGCCCAAGAGCTCTCTTCATGCCATCATACATTCCTCTGATGTTTCCGGTGTCTGAGGCCAGCTGAATATGACTGCATAGGTGTTGCCAGTAGTCGTTTGCGCAACGCCTAGCTGTTCTTTGTGCAGTACTTCTGGCTGCTTTAAGTGCTGCGGATGTTAAATCGCTGGGGGCTTTCTTGTAGTTCAAAAGTGTGAGCAAAGTACCAATGCTATATGTCACATTTGAAGTTAGAATTTACAGTGGACAAACAAGTAGCTTAGTCTCTCCAACAGATTCGGGCAAAAAAGTTCTCATTTTAGTAGAAACATTTGAAAAAATTGTTTGAAATGAATGACCTGAATAACCCAATTTTAAATAACTGAAAATTACTGTAAAGAAAACTATATAAAAGTATTCACTAGTTTCATTGGAGTACACTAGTCAATTTCTTAGTAAATTAAATTTTAACATTTAAAAACATTTTTTAAAAAGGTGCCTAACTAGGCCTTTGTCTAAAAATCAGCTCAACTTGAAAAGCCTCCTTGAAGAACAGAATTAGTAAAATAAACTCTAACTCGTTCTCGGGGCATGGTCAGTTTTGAGTGAGGACATGCTACCAAAGTGATTTAAAAAAAAGTTTAAAGGATCACAGAAATTCAATTTTCTTTGGACGTAACTTATGCTTGAAATTCCTTGATCTTTTATGCTGGCTTGATTGATTTCAGGTAAATTACGCTGGTTAGCAAAAAAACTACTGCATGGTCACATGAAAGCCATGACTGCATGCTTGCTAAATTATAATGTTGATTATAGATGAAGCTGAAGTTTCAGTGTTCATCCAACAAGTGCAGCATAAATCAACTACAGGGAAAAAAAACACATAGATGATTGCCACTTGAATATCTTTCTCTTTTAAAGAGTTTGATCACGCTCCCAAAGACTATCTGCACAGTAAAATGGTTCTTCTTCACCCCGAGCTGGATTAAAACAGTTGTCCAAGTGTCAATGCTGACAAGTCATCTGAATATGCTGTCTCTCATATTGTTTGAAAGGGACCTGCTCAATTCTCTGGTTAAAACTTTTATATATTTAATAATAAACCCCCAAGGTGTTCCTCTGTTGAAAGGTGGAGTGGAAACAAGATTTAGGCAATGCAAGTCATTTACTGATGTTCATTCAATCTACTAATTGGTTTGCCAAGCCACCATAAGGAAGTACTTCTTCGCACAAATGTTAGTGGAAATCCGGAGTGCTCTCCCTCAAAAGACTATTCAGTGGAGGTCATTTAAAAATTTCAAAACTAAGATAGATTTTTACTAGGTAAAGGTATTAAGGTTTATGGAGCAAAGGCAGGTAGTTGGAGTTGAGGTACAAGTCAATCATGATTTAGCTGAATGATGGAACAGGTTCAAGAGGCTGAATGACCTACTCAGTTTTGTTTTTTTAGGACAATTAGAGCTTTCTATAATGATCAATGAATGGATGCTAGCTGCAAATAAATAAATAGAAATGGTTGAGGTGGGAAAGAAGAAAATAAATGAGTAGTCCAAGCTGGAAATTAAATTACAGGGCAGGTTGCAAAAAAAGCAAGATGATGAATGGTGGCCAATAATAATAATGAAACAAAGAAGGAAAGTACAGGTATACAAGAAATAGAATGAGCATCAGACAGAAAATAAAAATGCAAAATGAAAAGTCCCAGCTCCAAAAGAGGAAAACAAAACCATTATTTTCATGAGACTTTTGTAATGCAAAGATGGCTGCAGCTACACTGTTCAAATAAGTACCTAGAATTTCCCATTTTTCCATTAATCATAACAAGCAGTTTTTAATTATTAAAGCTGAACTAACGCTACTAAATTTTATCATGTGCTCACACATTGCTACTAAGGTATCTACAAAGTCATAACAGAAGCCCCAAAAATAATCATGTTAAAATCCATTTTAGGAATGCTAACCATCACAAAAGAGAATACTGTTGGAGGCAGGGCTTTCACAGGTACACATTTCAACTGCATCATTCAGTTCATACTGTTTTGGCTGGTTATTTGTTTTACAAAACTAGGCTAAAATTTTCCCAACACTTATTCTTGATCTGTGCAGAAATCCATTATTTTCAGTAATGTATTTCATCCAGTTCTGTACAACAATCCAGTGGAAAAGTGAATGCAAAGAAACATGAAATTCTACAGTTTTTATGTACTGCATCCAACATGCACACAATCCTTTTACATAGGCAAACATATGAAAAACGTCATTCAGTGAAGCAAACCCTTTCAGCATAAAGTCTACTGAAAACAAAGACAGTATCCTTTCGATTGACATTATGAAACTTTTTTTGAAAACTTGATTTCCATCCTCAAATTCCACAGTGGTTCTTTCACAACTTGGGCCTTTGATCCCAGGTAGCTTCAGATGGTACAGCAGGCGATCCAGGTTTTCTCACCACCAATATAAATAATGTCATTCTAGATTTGGGCTGTAGGAAGTATCCTAGTAACATGGTGACCAAACTTCCCTCTGTAGTAGATTGCTCAGTTCTCAGGTGCTTAAGCCAAATCTCGATAGGAATGGCCAAAACTGATTTGAGTGGCAAATAAATGTGAAAAGAGCAGTATTTCATTTGTGTTTTGAGTCAAACTAAACAAGATGCATTTAAAAACAGAATAATTTGTTACCCACTATATCCGCTTGCTTCTGTATTACATTTTAAAAGTTTTGAAGCATGTTGATGGAGTAGTTATGCACTAAACTCACCAAATTTTGAATTTTGAATTTATATACATTCCTATTAGGAGAATGTTTTCTGCTGCAGTTCAATTGAGCACTGTAATGAAAAGTAATATTCTCTCTAAAAACCTTGGTAAAACTCATTCTGTTTCAAGCACAATTAGTACTGGCAAACCATGCAGTGTTGAAATTGATGAGACGTGGACACCATTCTGCTTTCTTAGCTAAGTGGAATGAAGAGGGTTGAAATTACACTGTCATTCAACATAACTTGATTTTGTAACTAGAGTTCTGCTGCATTTCTAAACAACTGGTTCACTTGAATTGTCCCGATTCTACCTGTACTCTCAGTCTATCTGCAGGAAAAGACTTAGCAGAAGACAAGACCAGAGTTTGTGCTTTGGATGAGTTCATAAAGTTTTCTTTGACTGGTGTGAAATTAATCCCTGATCTATACAGAGTTTTTAAAATATATTTGGTTTCCACACTGGTCCTCAAATCACTTACAAAATATTTGTCTGCTGGGAATATTCACATCCATGTAAGTAAAGTCAATTCCTACTGAACTACTCTAACTTGCATGATCAATAGGAAATTTGTCAGCAAACACTTTACAGGAATACACAAATAATTCTGCATTATTTTCCTGTTAAACAAAAAAACAGTTGAATGTTATTCAACTTTTGTAAATACTTTACAGAATTCACCCAGATTGTACAATTAGCTCTGATGTGAATAATTATTTTACAGGTAATAGAACATATTAGTACACTATGATATCATAGTGCAACATTATAGCCATGAGTGTCTACATGGGATCCAGGAATGTTTTCCTGCTTAGGGTGGAGGGAGGGTATTAGATTCCCAGTTAATCAATTCCGCAACTTGCACTTGCATAATGCCTCTAATGTAGTAAAAACACCTCATGGTACTTCACAAAGGTATTATTAAAACAATGAACAGCAGGCCATCATGTGAAAGATGGAGATTAGGTAAGGTGATGAAAAGCTTTGTCAAAGAATCAGATGAAAGTTTCAGTGGCAAATGGGCAGAGAGGAAGGGCTTGCAATGTTACAGGCATGCAAGTAGCAGTCCTTGTGACAAACAGGATATGGAAGTAGAAAGGCAAGAATGGAACTAAGCTGCACAATGGAGGAACAACATTGGACGAAGATGGTGTGATCAACAGTGTCAAAGGCTGCAGAGAAGTCAAGCAAAACAGGAATGGACACTGCAGCTCAGTGACAGTCATACAGAATGTCATCTGTGATCTTAACGAGGGCTGTTTAACTGCTGTACGAGGGCCAGAAATCTAACGGGAGAGATTCAAACAGAGTTGTGGCAGAGTTGGACACGAATTTGGGAAGCAACGACATTTTCAAAGACTTGAGAGCAAAGGAATGTTGGAGATAGGATGATAGACTGCAAATGGCATTGGCTGAATAAAATGATGAAAACAAAGTGCAGGAGAGAGAGAAATAAGAACGGTAAAAAATGCAGGAAAGGCCGAGCCTCGAAAGACAGAGGGGAACAAAATCATCTACTATTTTCATTAAGTTTTTGCAATGCAAAGATGATTGTAGCCATACTGTTTAAATATGTACCTAGAATTACTCATTTTTCCATTAATCACAATGGTAGTTTACAAACATAGAAGGGGCTATGTGTGGATTTGAGGGAAAGGAGCAATGACAGTGGTTTTGAGGAAGTACAGCATAGATTTACCAGAATCTACCTGGACTCTATAGGTTAAATTAAGAGGAAAGATTACAAAAACTAGGGTTGTATTTCCCTGGAATTTAGAAGGTTATGGGGTGATTCGATCTAAGTTTTCAAGATACAAGGGGAACAGAGAGGATATACAGAGTGAAACTGCTGCTGCTGCTTGGTGAGTCTAGAACTGGAGGCATAGTCTGAAAATTAGAGCCAGGCCTTTCTGGGGTGAAATTATGAAACACCTGTACACACAAAGGGTGGGAGACATTTGGAACTCTCTTCCACCAACAGCAAATGATGGTAGATCAATTGTTTATTTTTTTAATTTGCGATTTGATTAACAAAAATCAAAGATAGTGCAGATCAGCCATGATTTCAAGGGGTTTAAATAGCTTAGTTCTGTTCCTATGTTCCTATTAAAGAGCCTGAGGCGAGGGAATCATTTAAAATGTCAGCTAGCATGAGGGCCTCTAAGGGATATTAAGTGATCAGCAGCTAGGAATGGAGTCAGGGGCCAACTTGGGCTGCTGTTGTACATCTGTTAGTGGCCAATTACAGAATACAATTGACACTGGACCGCATTCTTAGCCAAGGAAGGGCAGGTCTGCATACTTGTTCTTTGTGCAGATGTGGGATAGGGTAGGTGGAAAGGCAACAAATTTTAATTACTTTTTAGAATTGGAAATTATCTCAAATATCAGTTCTCTTTGTAGATCCCTTTTTAGCAGATTATGCAAGAACTCCCATTCCCCTCAATCCCTCACGTACATTTTAGAACAGCTTCACAGAATCACAGAATAATACAGTGCAGAAGAGGCCCTTTGGCCCATCGAGTCTGCACCGATGCATTATAACACCTGACCGGTCCACCTAACCCCATTTGCCAGCACTCGGCCCATAGCCTTGAATGTTATGACGTGCCAAGTGCTCATCCAGGTACTTTTTAAAGGATGTGAGGCAACCTGCCTCTACCACCCTCCCAGGCAGGGCATTCCAGACCGTCAACACCCTCTGGATAAAAAAGTTCTTCCTCAAATCCCCCTTAAAACTCCCACTCCTCACCTTAAACGTGACCCCTCGTAACTGACCCTTCAACTAAGGGGAACAGCTTCTCCCTATCCACCCTGTCCATGCCCCTCATAATCTGTACACCTCGATCAGGTCACCCCCTCAGTCTTCTCTGCTCCAGTGAAAACAACCCAAGCCTATCCAACCTCTCTTCATAGCTTAAATGTTCTATCCCAGGCAACATCCTGGTGAATTGCCTCTGCACCCCCTCCAATGCAATCACATCCTTCCTATAATGTGGCGACCAGAATTGCACACAGTACTCCAGCTGTGGCCTTACCAAAGTTCTGTACAACTCCAACATGACCTCCCTGCTTTTGTAATCTATGCCTCAATTGATAAAGGCAAGTGTCCCATATGCCTTTTTCACCACCCTATTAACCTGCCCTTCTGCCTTCAGAGATCTATGGACAAACACGCCAAGGTCCCTTTGTTCCTCGGAACTTCCCAGTGTCAGGACATTCATTGAATACTTCCGCATCACATTACTCCTTCCAAAGTGTATCATCTCACACTTTTCAGCGTTAAATTCCATCTGCCACCTTTCTGCCCAACCATCCCGTCTATATCTTCCTGTAACCCAAGACACTCAACCTCACTGTTAACCACTCGGCCAATCTTTGTGTCATCCGCGAACTGACTGATCCTACCCCCCACAGTCATCTATGTCGTTTATATAAATGACAAACAATAGGGGACCCAGCACAGATCCCTGCGGTACGCCACTGGACACTGGCTTCCAAACACTAAAACAGCCGTCTGTCATCACTCTCTGTCTCCTACAGCTAAGCCAATTTTGAATCCACCTTATCAAGTTACCCTGTATCCCATGTGCATTTGCTTTCTTGATAAGTCTCCCATGTGGGACCTTGTCAAAGGCTTTGCTGAAATCCATGTAAACTACATCAACTGCACTACCCTCATCTACACACCTGGTCACATGCTCAAAAAATTCAATCAAATTTGTTAGGCATGACCGCCCTCTGACAAAGCCATGCTGACTATTCCTAATCAAATTTTGCCTCTCCAAGTGGAGATAGATTCTCTCCTTCAGAATTTTCTCCAGTAGTTTCCCTACCACTGACGTGAGACTCACTGGTCTGTAGTTCCCTAGCTTATCTCTACAACCTTTCTTAAATAGTGGGACCACATTAACTGTTCTCCAGTCCTCTGGCACCTCCCCCGTGGCCAGAGAGGAATTAAAAATCAGTGTCAGAGCCCCTGCAATCTCCACCCTCGCCTCCCACAGCATCCTGGGACACAAATCGTCCGGAGCTGGAGATTTGTCCACTTTTAAGCCTTCCAAAACCTCCAATACCTTGTCACTCCCTATGACAATTTGCTCAAGAACTTCACAGTCTCTCTCTGAGTTCCATATCTACTTCCTCATTCTCTTGGGTGAAGACAGATGTGAAGTATTCGTTCAACACCCTACCAATGTCCTCTGGCTCCACCCACAAATTTCCCCCTTGGTCCCTAATGGGTCCTACTCTTTCCCTGGTTATCCTCTTCCCATTGATATACTTATAGAATATCTGGGGATTTTCCCTACTTTTACCAGCCAGAGCTTTCTCATATCCCCTCTTTGCTCTCCTAATTGCTTTCTTAAGCTCCATCCTACACTTTCTGTACTCCACTAATGCTTCCATTGATTTAATCTATGCTAAAAGCCTCTCTTTTCCTTCTCATCGTACTCTGAATGTTTCTGGTCATCCATGATTCTCTGGGCTTGTTGCTCCTACCTATTACCCGAGAGGGAACATGTTGGGCCTGTACCCTCCCCATTTTCTTTTTGAATGCCCCCCACTGCTCTTCTGTAGATTTCCCGACAAGTAATTCTTTCCAGTCTACCTTGGCCAGATCCTGCCTGATTTTACTAAAATGCACTCTTCTCCCAATCCAAAACCTTTTTTTGCAACTTGTCTATTTCTTTCTCCATAACAAGATTAAATTGTACCATGTTGTGGTCGCTATCACCAAAATGCTCCCCCACCAACACATCAACCACCTGTCCGGCTTCATTCCCCAAAATTAGGTCTAGCACTGCACCCTCCCTTGTTGGATCCTCTACATATTGAGCTAAAACGTTCTCCTGTATACATTTTAAGAACACTCCATCTAAGCCCTTAACATGATGACTATCCCAATTAATGTTGGGAAAGTTGAAATCACCTAATATAATTACCCTATTATTTCTACACACCTCTGCAAATTGCACACATATTTGCTCCTCAATTTCCCATTATAAACTAATCAGATGAGAGGAGAAAGGGCATAAATGCTATTTGATTCTAAGTGTAAATAATGGATAATGCAGTAAACAAAAACATCTCAGAAACATCAGTTTTTAAACATCAAGTACACCTTTGCTTAAACTTATGCATACGGTCTACTCCTAATAATTAAAAGTTACTTTGTGCACAAAATAATTGAAATACCAATAATCTGAATGAAGCAACATAAATAATATAGTACAGTGAGAACTTAGTGCTAAAATCTGAAATAGCAGATGATTTAAGAGGAGCAGAGTGTACAGAATAAATATGGAAAACTGCCTTATGTTTTACCATTGTGCAGTGTTACGAAAGTCCCTCTGTGTTTTGTTAAATATATTTTTGAGGATTCATTTTTGAAAGATTGATGAAATGTTAAACTTTGGGGTTTTCAAAGGGGTCATGTAAAGGCAGTCCCTGGAAATGTTTTTAAAAGGGGCCCTGGGAGGTCTTGAGGAAAACAAGCCTTTCTGGGAAACCCCTCGACTTCCAGCAACAACAGAGAACTTTGGACACCTGGAGAAGTTGTTTACAAAGAAGTGGCAGGTCAAGATTGATGGAGGTCAAAAGCCTGCTAAATTAATTCTCAATGCCGCCTGAAAAGAGCTGTTCTAAAAGATCCCAGTGGCCCGTCTACGTGTATTTGGAGGCCAAATTGTATGCCAGTTTTGGACTACAACATATCTTATCTGCTGTGCCTTCAAGAATCAGCAAATATTCAGCCCAAGTGGTTTTTGTCTGTAATAGAGCTCTAAGAACAAAAATCCCTTTATTTTGAGAGTTAACCGATGTATGTATACGTGTGTGTGCGTGTGTGAGAGAGAGAGAGAGAGAGAGTGGCTAAGGTAAAAATGGAACTGTAATATTTAAATCTGTGTGTTTATGCTTTACTTCATTGCTGGTTAAGACTTGTTTTATAATAAACTGGTAATTTTGTTGTTTATTGAAGAAACCCAGTTGGTGTGTTTTATTCTGAGATAAAAATAGAGTCTATGATTGACCGTATCGGTAAGTGGTAAAAAATATAAATATATGTTGTGACCTGTGGAGAAGTGGAACTAGAACAAACAGTGCACTCCTCCTGCCTCAGTCCTAACAGTAGAGAATTATGGGGAATGGCAGTAATGAGAATTGTGTGTAGATTTCATTCAGGGTAACATTTAAGAACCTGAAGTTTAAAGTGATTTACAGACCTTGATTAAATGATGCGCACAACACATATGTTCATCTCCTCTTTAATACTGTAAAAGATGTGTACCAACTCCAGGAAGTTTTGATCACACTGTTAGGACCTCTATCCAATGGTACTGAAGAGCAGTCTGAATACTCTTGAATACTAGCCATATTTGTTGGCATTTTACCACAATTAAATGGCTCAGCCTCAACTGAACTGCAAACTTTCCGCCACTGGCCATCTGTTGGGGCCAATACTGTAAAATATTGACAAAATGCTACAGATTGGTGTCCAAATGAGAAAAGAACAGAAACATCCTGGAAAAAGTACATATTTTTACAATACCAAACATGCACTCCAAGAGAAGTTAATTTCTCCCATAGCAAATCAAGCCTGAAGGTCAAGTGGGCCTTCACATTTGAAAGTGATACCAATAGGTGTTTTTTTTTTTAAATCAACACAAAGGCTTCCTTATGGGTAAAGAAAATTTGCAAAGTGCAGAAATATCACAAGCACACTTATACTGGTAAGATTCCAACAATCCCAAGGTGTCTGCAATCACACGCAACATCAGAACTGGAACAAATCCTCATGTTCAATAAGGAAGCAATCTCTTCCAAGGCTTTTCCTACAAAAATAGAATGTTGTTCTGTTTTTTGCTAGGAAGAACCATGTATGGATGACTCCACAAAAGGGATGCTGTTTCTTTAAAAACGGTGACTATTACACTCTTACCAGGGACTCTCAATGGCTTCCAGCAGTGCAGGAGAAAACAAAATCCTGTACTAACTTACATACATCTCTAGTGCTGTTAAGCTTTCTTTGAACATCTGCCATAAAGTTCATTGTACAGCATTAGTACTGTACTGATTGCCAACTACACCATTGTAAACTTATACATTCGTAGTTACTCTGCTGTGAAAGATGTATTATTCCAGTAGTCCACACCTTCCTGCACAGTTTAATCTCAAATCATTGAGTCTTATTAAATAGGATCCTTTTCTTTTCCAGCAGATTAGTTGCACTTGTCCTGCTAGCACTACGACGCAACAATGAAGTTCACCTTCAGCTGTCTTGGAGTCCTCACTGAAATACCACATTTCCAGAGAGAGTAGTGTTCTTAGAACGTAAAACAGGAAGAGGATGAGCTTCTGTGTTAAAAACCCAATAGTCCAAGGGCAAGAGGTCATCACTAGAAAACAGGAGGTACAGGTACCTGAAATGAGAAACAGAACATTGTTTACATTGCCATTATGAAACAAACTAATTAAATCAGAAAATAAGACATTAAGTTTTCAGATCACATCCCTGTCTCCAACACAGCAGCGATCAGTTTACACAGAAGACGACAGGTAAAACCTGGCACCTTAGTGTGTTTAACTCAGTTCTACAAGAAGTGGTACACCAGCAACTGGAGGAGTACAATGTTAAAGCAGGAATTATTCACAAAACTGGAACATGTGCATTGTATAAACAGATTTCTGCATCGGAAGCCTCTAGAAACAAGCTTAAATTAGTTCGGCTTAAAAAGGTATGCATTTTCCTTCACTCAGACTCAGTTTTGTATCAACAGCTTTTGATGCTACCCCTTTTTATGCAATCCCTTTACAGCAAGAAGCAACATAACCAATGTATATTTTTTTTAAGAGACAATATACTTTATTCCATATGTGGGATATCTACATTTGTGAAAATCCACTTTAGAGGAATACATTGGAAGGCTTACTTGCCAGTAGCAGAGTTGGAATACTATTGATGAATGAAAATATAACCAGCTTTATGCATATAATTGGAAAATGACAAATTGATAACTTGTGAAGTATTCACAAACATCTCCAACAAAAGGTGGAGAGAAAAACTTGCAGAATTCTTTCAAAAGAGAAAGATCATGACAAGTACACAGGTATGTGAAATTGCCATTCTTATTAAAAGCAGCCCAATCTTCTTCAAAAAATCTTAAGCTTCAAATCTACAAGTTATGCTTTTATGAAAGATGATCTCCAACAAGAAAGATTCTTACCATCTCCTCTTGACATTCAACAGCATTACCATCACTGAATCCCCCACTATCAACATCGAGAGGGCTTAAGATTGACCAGAAACTGAACTGGAGCAGCCACATAAATACCGTGGCTACAATAGCAGGGCAGAACCGAGGAATTCTGCGGTAAACTCATCTCCTGACTCCCCAAAGCCTGTCCACCATCTACAAGGCACAAGTCAGGAGTGCGATGGAGTACTCTCCATTTGCCTGGATGAGTGCAGCTCCAACAATACTCAGGAAGCTCGACACCATCCAGGCCAAAGCAGGCCGCTTGACTGGCACCTCACCCACCACCTTAAAAACATTCACTCCCTCCACCACCTACGCACAGTGGCAGCAGTGTATACCATAAACAAGATGCACTACAGCAACTCACCAAGGTTCCTTCGACAGCACCTCCCAAACCCACAACCTCTTCCACCTAGAAGGACAAGGGCAACATGTGCGTGGGACCACCACCATCTGCAAGTTCCCCTCCAAGCCACATACTATCCTGACTTGGAACTATATAGCCATTCCTTCAGTGTCGCTGGATCAAAATCCTGGAATTCCCTTCCTAACAGCACTGTGGGTGCACCCGCACCAAATAGACTGCTGCGGTTCAAAAAGGCGGCTCACTACTACCTTCTCAAGGGCAACTGGGGATGGGTGACAAATGCTGGCTTTCCCTGCATGCCCACATTCCATGAAACGAATAAAAAAAATGTTTTTTGAATTTCAATCATGGTTTCAGGTCCCACTCCAGGGCTTGAACACAAAAATCAAGGCTGACACTCCCAGTGCAGTACTGAGGGAATGCCACAGTGTCAGAGGTGCTGTCTTTCCGATGCGATGTTAAGTCGAGGCCCCGTCTGCCTGCTCGGGTGGTTGTAAACTCTCCCACGGCACTATTTCGACGAAAAGCAGGGGAGTTATCTCTGGTGTCGTGACCAATATTTATCTCTCAATTAATATCACAAAAACAGATTATCTGGTCATTATTACATTGCTGTTGGTGAGAGTTTGCTATGTGCAAATTGGTTGCCATGTTTCCTACATTACAACAGTGAACACACTTCAAAAGTACTTCATTGGCTTTAGTGTTTTGAGATATCTGGTGGCCATGAAAGGCACTATACTAACGCATGGCTTTCTTTTGTCTTTTTAAGATATGGATTTGGGAAATTTTAACAGTAGAAGTCATTTGTCTTGCTGAGATGGAAACTCCATGCTATGAATTTTGTTGGAGAGGAAACCGCCAGTCAGAAACCTTTCTTGAAGCCCTCTTTCTAAACCTGAACCTAAATAATGGTGCACAAAAAAAAACATTTAATATTGGAAATAATGCAAAACTGACACTGGATGTAAAAAAAAACCCATCCCCAGCACTGACATTTTGTAACATGATGAACAAGATATAGCAGGAATGTATGCTTTTCATTAAAGACAAATATTGGATTGCCAAATTATGTAACTCACTAGAATTTTGTACAGTTTTCCCACTCATGAAAATAAATTAATTTTCCAACTTAGTAAACTCTTTTTGACTCATTCAACAGTATGAATGTTATGTTGCTGGAATCCTTCCAGCTACGAATGATGATGGACATGCAGCAAACAATCCATTTAGGCGGGGTGCCTTCTCTTGGTGCACCTTTGCGGATGGCTGTGAAAACCAAACTTTGAGAGGTAGGTTCTGACACAAGTGCTACATGTGAAGCTGCCAAATGACAGAGTTGTTGTTTTCAACATTGGCACCTGTTGCCAAGCTACTGTAGCCACTGGTCGTCGTGGTAGTGCACACCAGTCCACAGCATGTGTCACTATTTCCCTCTTTCGCCAGCTAGTGACTCCCAAGTGCAATAGTCGACATTTAGGGCCTTCACGTCATGCTTGCAAGCATCCTTGAAGCGAAGCTTTGGGCGCCCCACCGGTCGTCTGGCCCCGGCTACCTCACCATACAGAAGGTCCTTGGGTATGCGACCATCTTCCATCCTGCAGGCATGTCCAATCCACCGAAGTGGCCTCTGTTTGATAACTGCCAACATGCTTGGGTGCTCTACCTTTGAGACGACTGCCACATTTGTGAATTTGCCCCACCAAGATATACCCATAATGTGCTGCAGACATGAAAGATGGAAATTATTAAACTTCTTTTCCTGGTAGCTGTAAGTCGCCCATGTTTCACAGCCATACTGCAAGGTGCTGAGAACATAGGCCTTATAAACCATCAGCTTGGTCCTAAGGGTCAGCTTGGTGTTATCCCATGCGTGTTTCACAAGTCGGCCAAAGGTAGTAGCTGCTTTCCCCATGCACGTATCGAGTTCTGCACGAAGGGGCAGATTGTCTGTCACCATGGACCCAAGGTAGTAAAATTTGCTAACCACGTCACGCGGGGTGTTAATTAGTGTGATCAGGGTCCAAGATGCAACACCTTGTCCCATGACCATGGTTTTCTTGACGCTTATAGTCAAGGAGAACAAGTTACAGGTATGGGAGAGAAAGTCCAGGAGTCTTAGTGGAGTTTCCGTGTGAGTGAGTAGAGCAGCATCATCAGTGTAGAGGGGTTCTCTGAGACCTACTCAGCTGAAATGATATCTGTCACTGATGCAAAAAACAAAGGCTACATGATGTACAACGTAAACCCAACAGACACTGCATGATCTGAAAGTAACCAAGACAGCCATGCAAAGGACAGGGAGATACTGTGCAAACACTGGATCAACTTACGTCAAGAAATCCAAACTGCATGTGACAAAGGAAATCTATAAGCAATGTACAAAGGGATTAAGAGGGCGCTTGACCCCGTCATCACCAAAGTTGCTCCCCTGAACTTAGCAGATGGTGAAGTACTCATCCACAGAAGTTACTACTGTGACCCGTACTCCTGAGAGTTGGACGTCTCCCATTCTGCACTTGACGCTCTCCCGCAACTTCCTGTCATGGATGAGTTAGGTGAAGAACCCTCATCACTGGAGCTTGAGAAGGCCACAGACTGCCTAGTGAACAGAAGGGCACCCGGCAAGGACAGAATCCCAGCTGAACTGCTCAAGCAAGGAAAGTCCCATCTATCTATTGCCATACCTTAATGACTTCTCCTTCTCTGCTGGAAGGTAGGTTCTGTTCCACAGGAGGTGTGTGAAGCCAAAACCATCACACTATACAAAAACAAAGGTGACAGAGGAGACTGCAACAACAGGGGCATCTCACTCCTTAGCGTCACAGGGAAGACTTTTGCTAGGGTCATACTTAAAAGACTCCATTTACTTGCAGATCAAGTGTACTTGGAAGCACAGTGCTGTTTCTGTGCCAGCAGATCTATTGTGAACATGATCTTCTCCATACTCCAGCTACAAAAGTGTAGGGAACAGAGTATATACCCCTTTACCTTACTTTCGTAGATCTCATTAAGACATTCGACATAGTCAGCAGAGCAGGGCTCTACAAGATTTTGGGAAAAACTGGCTGAACACCGAAGTTCCTCAGTCTCATCTGCTCCTTCCATGACAACATGTACTGCACTGTACAGTTTGATAGCTCCACTTCCGACAGTTTTGGAGTGAAGAATGGAGTGAAACAGGGTTGCGTCCTAGCCCACACTCTGTTTGCATCTTCACCATGCTCCTGACTTTTGCCTTCCCTGCAGATATGGAAGGAGTATACTTGCACACTAGGTCAGACAGCTTGCTGTAAGTGTATGTAAATGTTAAACTTTTTTTTTTATATCAAATGCTGGACTCCATATTTATATACTTACAGAGCAAGATACAATTATACTGTCAAAATAAAATCAACACAGCATTTCAACCATATAAGCAAGATTGTGCGAAACAAGTTTAACGTGTTAGCTTCGGCTCAGTTGTGACACTTTTACCTCCCAGTCAGAAGGTTGTGGGTTTAATGCCCAAATGAGAGACTTAAGCAAATGAAATACACACTACTGAGCACCTATTGCACTGTTAAAGATGCCATCTTTCGATGAATCGAGGTCCTGAATGCCCTCTCAGGGACATAAAACAAAGGTTCTTAAACATTTTTTGACGAGCCTCCTTTCAAAGTTTCATGTCCTGTTAATGCCCTACCCTTTTCTAAGAAACAAAATTTTTGGTCGAACAAGAGGATTTTTATCTTTTCAGCTAACACATTGCTTAAGACCTCTCATTTGCCTCCACCCATTGACAAAAAGGCTTTCCCCTCCAAAAAACTGCAAAGCTTCTTCTTATGGCACTCAGCTAAGGGTATTACAGAATAAAAATTATGTTTTCTTCATCAGTCATTAAGTGCAGGGTCATCCTGCTGATAATTCAATTTTTGTTAATTTCTAGTGCCAAAATAATTGCATTCTAGATGGCTGTACAATTGGTCCATTTCTTTTCACAGGCCTGAAAACAAATTTAGTCATTGCCAGGCAAAATGAAAATGACCAAAAAATCATACACATCATCTTCACAAATGAATCCACTCATTATCTCAGATCCCTACAATTTTGAAAACAGTGCAAATCAAAAATTCTATCACGTTTTTGTTTGGAATATTATTACAACAGTGTTTGTTGATCTGCAATGTTTTAAAACTTAATCCACATAAAACTAAAGCCATACAAAACAAAGCAGTGATGGCAGATTATTTCACCTTAATCACAACACCTGTACCCCACTTCCACCCCCATTAAGCTTTCCTGAAGGTAGCAGCTTGCACGGGGATACAGTTTTTTGGTACCACCAGTCTTGCACTTTGCCAAAGTGACCATTATTCAGTTTAAGCTGGACAGTGTGCCGATTACCTTACTAGGGCTTATCTTTTTCCCAAAATGTGTTGATTGCCAGTTTGTTTGTCCAGGTTTGCAGTTAAATGAATAGATTTAAATTTTCTGGTTTCTATGCGAAATGGATGGAAACTACCTTGCTCTTTATTAGCTGCCTGCATCCTCAACAGTTGCCCGGTTTATGATGGTGGGGGGCAGGGGCCATGTAACATTATCATCTACCCCAGTATTGCAACAACTGTTGCTTGTGGCAAAGTAGACAATAAGCACAAAGAAAAGGCTTCAAATAGAATTAAACAGATAAAATGAATGTGGGAATCTCCGAGATGAAAGATCCCACAACATTATTCTAAGAAGAGGGCAGTTCTCCTGCTGTCCTGCCCAATACTATTCCTCAACTAAAGTCACTAACACAGATTCATTATTGTTTGCAAGACCTTTCTGTGTTCAAATTGTCTGCCATGTTTCCCCACCTCATAATAGCAACAACATTTCAAAAGTACGGCATTGGCTGCGAACAGCTTGGGAAGGTCCTGAGGTCATGAAAGGCACTATACAAACGCCAGATAGTTTTTTTTCCCCCCGAAAGCCTAGGATAACTTTGCCTATCAACTAGAATCTCTGTTGCTAATTTTGGTTATCAGACAGAACTCGCTGCACTATTATTTAGTACCTATGCTTAGCTCTATGACCAGCAGATGGAGCTAACAGGTTTAAAACCAGTGGTACAACAGGAATATTTCTGTTGCTATTTGAAAATATAAAACCTTAGAAATACTGTATGAAAAAATACTTTAAAAAAAAACTACCTTGGGACTAAGAATATGGTAAAGTCATTTCCAGAACTTAACCATGCTATTCCACAGACCCAGAAATTTTCAGTGTATTTTCATAGCGTACATTTGTTGCAACCTGATTGTAATGCAGACGTTGCCTACAATGTTGGCAGCTGCAACAAATTTCAGCACACACAGGTCATGGAAGATGGACTGAACTCTAAATTACCATGTAGTTTGACAATTTGAATTTCTTTTAAAAGAAACAGCAATATTTTTGATTTATTAATTATTGTTGAAAATTACTAAAAGTGAGTTCAGACAATTTCACTTAATAATTGCAGCCTGGTTAAACTGACATTCTTGTTGCTACACACTCAGCATGAAGGAAGAACAACCAGCTGTATCAAGTATTAGCAAAGGTACATAACTGCATATGCATTGTTACCTCCACGATTTAAAGATGAAAACTAAACAACACTGCTCATTTAATAGTGGTGGCAGAAAGTAAGTAAAGTTATTATTTCTATCAATAATGAGCAATTTTGGTTAAAGTACTCATGCAAAAAGAGCTAGAGATATCTACTAGGGTCAGTTTTCAGACCTCAGCTGTTCCCTACAGTATATATGGTTTGATTTAGAGACAAGCACAGCAATGAATAATTCAGACGAGAGAGAGAAAGCTGACATTTAGGGGAGTACAGCCTTTGCATTTTCTCATTGAGGGGGTCAAGTGATAAAGTGGCAATAGCTAAAATACTGCATAGAATTATTTTTCATTCGTTTACACCTCAGGAAAAATGGATATCCAAGCAAAATAAAAAATTCTCATGTCCAATAGAAGATTATCTTTATAAATGAATATCCTGAACAGCAGTCCTTTACAACAGTTACTGGTAAAACTCCAGCTGGGTTTAAATATTGGTTGTTTACTTACTTTAGTGTTTCAGCCAAGAAGAAACTTTGTTGCACATCATCATAGGCTGGCGATGAAGAGTAAACATCTTTAACACCTGAAAATCCTCCGACTACCCTGCAGTACTTGTCGATAGCCTGAAAGTAGAAGCATGCTTATCAAAATGCAATTTTACACTTGTTTTGTTAGATTCCTGGTTTAAGTGCATACACTATAAAAGTATCAGAGATTCTACTGGCTAGAAGCTGGAATTGAGGCATTTATGCACAATAAACAAATCCAAAAACATCATGTTGCAACAATTGATGAATTAGAATAATCTTTCTGCAAAACACTAGTAACTGCAGGCTCAAATGTTCTTTCTTCAGAAACACAATGGGGTCTTAAAACTTCTTGTTGTCAATTAAAAAGAATTAAGTACCTGTATCGTATCTGAACCATCCTAATTGAAGAAATTTAAACATGATAAATTCATTTCAACTTCTGCTAATTGCAAAAGTTTAATTGTAACTAGCTTGAACAGCAGTAAATTTATTATTGGGGCAAAAGTTGCAGAGTTGTATCCTAATGGACGGACTGTGGATGAAGTTGCCTGTAACATTTATTAGTGAAACTTTTCTGGCAATTTATATCACTGGAACCATAACCTTCCTATCAATTCTGTCCCATCAGCATTAATGGGTGAATGCTATTGGCAACTTATCACTGGTTGCGGGGGTGGTGGGGGGGGAAACAAAGCACAATATGTACTGTGTTGAATCTTCATGCTTATGACTGAGCCAAGCAAACTAGTGGAAGACAGATATTAATGCATAAAGATGACTTTTGCCAATGACACCTTTTAAAGTCAGTGCCACCGGAAAGTTATTTTTCCTCTATTTTGTATTGCTTACCTGAGCTGCCTCCCAACCCCATTGCCTATATTTGGGGTCATGTGTGAATCTCCACATGTACCAGTAGGTTTCTATCACTTCTGGCCGAAGGATGTAGTACTTCTCGTTTTGCCTCAGTGCCACTGCCTCTGTCCCACCATCAAATTTGAATGCTTCAGGGCCCAACTTTAGCACTGTTTAAAATAAAAGAGGAGATGGGAGAAATGGAAATTTACAGAGCATCATAGGAAGTGAGCAAATCAAAAAACATCTCAATACTACTTAGAATTCTTAAGTTTTTAAAGTTCCTCACTAAGAATGGCTGAAAAGTATTAGATAAATTCTCACTGTGATAATGCCTATACAGAGAAATCATAGGTTTTATTTTGGGTTTTTTTTGTACTACTTTTCCAAATTACTTTTCTTTTAAACTGAACTTAGCCAAATGACTGGGAGTAAAAATAATTATAATTTGCATCATCATTCCCAGGTTAAGTACAGATAAAAGCTCTGGAAAAATATTAAGACTCTAGGACAAAATAACCAAGACAATACAGCAGATAAACAGGACCCTGCAGAAGGCTCAAAAGGAATTGAACTTTTGCCAGCAATACCAAGCACCTGATCTGCTCTACTGACTAAACAGGGGACAACCACATTATTCTTGTTCTATGCATGATGTTGGTTGATCCCAATGGTTCACGAGCCCACCTATCAGAAAACTTGTGGAAATCTATTAGAAGCAGGAAAATCCTCAGCCCATACAAATTCCTATCAGACTTCTCTAAGAAATTAGCCTTGATGTTACGACTAGGTGTGAAAGGTGTCTAGGGGTCTCTCAGTCTTCACCTGGTCTTATTGTAACAGGGTTTTAATTTTAAACACACCGTGTTTTGAGCTCCCCCTTGGTGAATCCTTGTTCACCGCTTTCCAATCATAAGGCAAAGAAATGAGCACAAACAGGCTTTCTTAGGTTTAAAGAAGAAAAGTGAAATTTATTATAACTTAAACTCTAATTCAGTTAACGCCTACAGATACACGTCGCACCCACGCTAGCATGCATATGCGATACGCACATGCAAATAGAGACAGAAAATAGAAGAAAAATAAAGTAGAGGTCTGAAGCAATCTCTGAAGAGGGGTTTTTGTTACTGTGCTTCAAGCTCACTGTAGTCCTCGCTTGTAGATAGATCTTGATTTTCATTGGGGCCCAGTATTCTTCTTAAACCTTGTTCACTGGAGGAGACTTTTCTCTCTCAGGGTTCATACGTCTTCAATGGATTCCAAAGATGGTGAGAACAAGATGAGAGCAGACACGGAGACAGGTATTTTCCAGTCCAGGAGCAAACAGCTTTCTGTCTTCAAACGCTGTTTCTCCAATTTAAAACTCCCCTAGTTGACCAGCAGGTGGTCACGTAACTGACTGGTTTGACCGGGTCTCTTCTGTGTATTGGGGCAGGGACTGGTTCTTTTATTCCAACACTGTCTGCTAGGATGAAAAAAAAGTCTTCCCAGCCAGGGCATGGCAACCTCTTTGTAATAGGCCTTCTTTTCTGCCCAGCAACAATTTTAAAATTTAATGTCCATGCGGCGAAATGTATGTGCCTCATTCTTGGCAGGTGGGGGCCTGCATGACACCTCCACACCCAGGGGAATTAAATGTAATTTGGATAAAAAACACACATCTCATTAAAACGTTTGAAAGAAATATAAGATACAGAAAGAAAAACCATGCATTTCTCTCATTTATTTCCATTCATTCAGGAGTCTAAAGCTTTTTAAAACAGTCTTTTCTGGGTGCCAGTGCTGCTTTAATTTCTCCTTTTTGGCATCCCAATAACCATGTGGTTCTTTGGGGAAGTTATTCTTCAGTTTGTCCATTGCCATGACAGCCTTGGGTCTTGGTTCCTGCTTAGATAATGTTTATTTCAGGAGAGTTAGTGGTGGGCGGGTCTGTCCTGTCATGTCATGTCGCCCCTGCACCTCCGTCGTTCCAGTGAAAACAATCCAAGGTTATCCAACCTCTCAAATAAAATAAAATTAAATCAAATTCTTTGGAGTTTCACTTGTATCTCAGTTCAAGTGTCATTTCAACATGTATTAAATGGCTGTGCTTATAGATTTATCATATAATTCCCCATTAGACAAAAGACATTCATGAACCCATTTTGGATCAGTTGAAAAAAATGCATTAATTAACGTTGTATTCAGATAGCACAAAAGAGCACTTCACCAAATACTAGAGATACATCTACAGAAATACTTAGTTGATGTAAAAAATTTAGCAAAAATTCTGCGGTGTAATCATGCTTCTGTCACAGAGTTGCATCTTACCTGTTCTGTCATATGACTGATGACAGGTGTGAGCAATTTCAGCACCAAGCTGTAGATAATGACCTGCTTTATCATCTGGAGCCCCATCCGCTCCGAGAGCAAACATTCCTCCAGCAAAACATGTTAGGTGGCCCATTTTTCTCTCCAGATGACCGTTCTTCCATTCACCAATAAAAGTCAAGCCAGTGTTTGACTTCCTGATCAGGTGCTTTTCAATAGCCTGTGAGAATTTTAAACACGAGATTAGAAAGGGAACAATCTAACTGCTACAAATTTTCGGTCTGCTTTGGATATTCCCTCAGGTGCAGCAGTGCTGGTCATTCCTGTAAATGGTCTGAGTGCCTTAACTTCAGGAGTGTGCCAATACCGCTCAATATTTAGTTATATAACACAACTCAGCGTCACAATGGGATATCTAAACTGGATATTATGCGTGCGTACCAAGAAACACTTAGTGGCCAGATAAGTGGTTTTATTTCAGACAGCAAGTGAACACTGAGAGTAACGGATGTAGCAAAATCTCTCACACCAACTCATTTCTGTTTCTGTTCTGTTATGAGGGGCTTATTAAAAAAAAAAATTTTTTTTAAGGACTCAATTAAATTGTGGAAATGGATTCATTTGGAAGCCTGAAGAAATGCTGGACTGCTTTTTTCCACTGGGGTCACTGAAAGGACACTTGACTGAAAACACTTACTGGGAGAATCAAGGTGTGCTAAAACCAACCTCCACTGGAGATCACCTGCCTTAAGACAAACAATAGGAACCTTGTACGAAGGGGAGATTTTTTTTTTAAACAGAGAAGCCACATGTCAAGGTTTATGGAGGTCAAGAGGTTGACTTTCTGTTTGCAGCTTGGACTGTTTTCAGTTCAGTTGGGGTGTGAACTGTTTTGAAGCCAATTGGTGATTTGACCTACCAAGAAAAAAAAAATAAACCCCCAGCTCATTTGCCTGCACCTCTCTAAGAGACCCTGAGAAATCAAATGTGTCAGCTCCCCTTTCATCCTGTCTTTGGAAAAACCCTGAGATTCAAATGCGTGCTGGCTAAAACCTTGAAAAGCCTACCAGACTATTTCCTGACATCTCCAGAACTACTTCTAGAAAGATCCCAGTGACCAGTCACCGTATACCCGGATGCCAGACCAAAAGGGACAACTGACATCCTTCCAAATCTCTTTTTTCTTCAAGAATTAGCAAGTATCTGGCCAAAGTATTTTTTTTTGTCTTTTTCTTGTAACAGACCTCCGCAGTAAGAATTTCTGTATTTTTTCCAGAGTTTGTGTGTGAGGGATTTTAAAAGAGAAATTTCATATTTTAATCTGTGTGTTAATGCTCTGCTTTGCTACTGGTTGTCTTGTTTTATAATAAACTGATAATTTTATTGTTTATTAAAGAAACCTGGTCGGTGCAGTTTATTCTGGGATAAAGAGTAGAGCATATGATTGACCGCATTGGTAACTGAGTAAACATTTAAATATATGCTGTTAGCTGTGGAGAAGTGAAACTAGAAAAGACACCTCGGTCGTAACAGTCCTTACAATTAACAGAAGCAACAACTCAGCTGTGTTACAATCAGTAAGCTAAGTACACTTGGTTTTAGTCCATCTTAGCACTGAATCAGACCATGGCATAAGCAGGTCATGGCTCTAACTCAACATCACCTGCCTGAACCTTACTGGCCTTCCTTCCTCTCAGCAGACCTCACCGACTGACTTCTCAATACGTGGGCCTTGGTGCGCTTCCTTCTTGACTCACGGAGTTATGACCTGATTCCTTTTCCTGTTTGGGGGTTGGCCAGAGAGCCGCTACTCAAAACTGCTTCTATGCCTTATTCATCTGAAACTATCTTCATGCAAAATCCATAAAGGGACATTTCAAACGTCTATAGTGGTACTATTTGCTGGAGCACCCGAGATAAGAAAATGACTCCCTTATTGTCCTCAATCATCATGGATAACAGTTTTAGTGCCTTGTTCATCACCACATCAATTCCAACTCTCTCAGTGGATTCATAATAGAAAGATTTTTCAACTTGAACTTCATTTGAAATTAAAATCAACAGAAAACATTATCCAAAATCTTTTATGTGAAGATAAATTGTAATATCAATTTAGCCCATTGTTTTAAACCAACATTTTAGGTCCGCAGTTACAAATGCAAACAGCTTTTAAGCCCATAACTTGAAGATTACACAGACTACTAATCACAACATCCTCTTAATTTGGAGCCAGGATATCAAGAAACAGTGCGATACTCAAATATACTGTATAAGATATAATTTAATAAACCCTCACTGCCACAGAACATTACTCAATAGAGCAATTCAACAGAGAATTGATGAAATTGATTTTATACTTGTACGGCAACCTGCAAATCGGTCAGCAGCACAATTATAAAGTTGATTGCCCCTTGCAGAAAGTCACAAAGCCATCACCAGCACAGTAAAGGAGTGTTTTATTTTACCTGCATGGCATCATCGTACATTTTCCTTGCTTCTGTATCAGTCTTATCAGATACCAGCCAAGCTTTCAGCAAGTATTCATAAAAACTGTCTCCTAGCCCACCCACAGAGGTATGATCTGTATAGAAATGAAAAACCAAAATTTACATGTAAAACTAAGCCATATTTTTTTATCCAGCATTACGCCTGTTGCTGTTATTTCAGTCAGGTGGATAAAATTATTTGTATTGCAATCAAACTAGAAATTTGATCAATTTAAACTACTGAAACAGAAGGGAAAGTGTTCAAAAAACAGACAAACTGCCAAGACAGACAGAAAAAAAAAGTTTGAAAAAAATCGCTGCTGCACATAATCAGATGTGGAGATGAGCTGTTAATATAAATAAAAACAGTAACTGTTAGTCATTTAAACTAGATTTGAGCAAATGACATGACTGACCAAGAAGAAAGAAATGAACTTTTTCTTTCCCCTGAATAAAGTTATGAGTCTGGAATTAGAAATATATGCAAATAGCAAAAATATTGGCACTACTGACATCATAGAAAGAAGTGGAAGCTTAAAGGCAGATCCATTAAGCTAGAATTGAGAGAAGAGCTAAAACACAAGCAATTTCACAGAAGCAATCTATGATTGCTTCATAATGCCTTGTGAAGCAGAGTACTGTATTTGATGCTGTAATTAAAAAAAGGTAGAAGCACACAGGTCAGACAGTGTCTGTAGATCAAGCCAAAGTGGACTGCATAAACCCAAAAGTTAATATTTTATGAACAAATTTTTAATGCTTTATTTATTCTTTCATGGGATGTGGGCGTCACTGGCAAGGCCAACATTTGTTGCCCACCCCTAATTGCCCTTGAACTGAGTGGATTGCTAGGCTATTTCAGAGGGCAGTTAAGCATCAACCACATTGCTGTACACTGGAGTCACATATAGGCCAGGTAATGATGGCAGATTTCCTTCCCTAAAGGACATTAGTGAAACAGATGGGTTTTTATGACAAAAGATGATGGTCTCAGTAATGGTGCCATGAAACTAACTTTCAATTCCAGATTAATGAATTGATTTTAAATTCTACCAGTTGCTGTCGTAGGATTTGAACCAATATTCCCAGTGCATTAGCCTAGGCCTCTGGATTACTAGTCCAGTTTGCATTACCACTGCGCCACCATCTCCCCCCACACTGAACAGCCCACATTTTTTGCTCTAAGAAACAAATGTGCACGAGGCAGTGGACGTGGTATACTTTGACCTTCAGAAGGCTTTTGATAAAGTCCCCCACAGGAGAGATTGGTTAGCAAAATTAAAGCACATGGGATAGGAGGCAATATACTGGGATGGATTAAGGATTGGTTAACAGGCAGAAAGCAGAGAGTAGAAATAAACGGCTCATTCTTGCGTTGGCAGGTTGTGACTGGTGAGGTACTGCAGAGATTAGTGCTTGGGCCCCAGCCGTTCACAATATGTATCAATGATTTGGATATGGGGACCAAAGGTAGTATTTCCAAGTTCGCGGATGACACAAAACTAGGTGGGAATGTGTGTTGTGAGGAAGAGGAAAAGCAGCTTCAAGGGGATTTAGACAGACTTAGTGAGTGGGCAAGAATGTGGCAGATGGAATATAATGTGGAAAAATGTGAGGTTATCCACTTTGGTAAGAGGAACAGGTGTGCAGGGTATTTCCTAAATGGTAAGAGATTAGAAAGTGTAGGTGTCCTTGCCAAAAAGTCACTGATAGCCAACATGCAGGTGCAGCAAGCAATTAAGAAGGCTAATGGTATGTTGGCCTTTATCATAAGAGAATTTGAGTACGGGAGTAGTGAAGTCTTGTTTCAATTGTATAGAACCTTGGTCAGACCACACCTGGAGTAGTGTGTGCAGTTTTGGTCCCCTTACCTTTGGAAGGATATTATTGCCATAGAGGGAGTGCAACCAAGTTTCACCAGACTTGTTCCTGGGACGGCAGGACTGTCCTATGAAGAGAGATTGGGGAAACTGGGCCAGTATTCTCTAGAGTTTCGAAGAATGAGAGGTGATCTCATTGAAACCTACAAAATACTTAAAGGGATAGACAGGGTAGATGCAGCTAAGATATTTCCGCTGGTTGGGAAGTCTAGGACCAGGGGACACAATTTCAAAATAAGGGGGAAACCACTTAGGAGAGCAATGAAGAGAAATTTCTTTACTAAAAAGGTTGTGAATCTTTGGAATTCTCTACCCCAGAGAGCTGTGGAAGCTCAGTCACTGAATATGTTTAAAGCAGAGATTGACAGAATTCTAAATACAAATGAGATATGGGGATATGAGGATAGTATGGGAAAAAGGCATTGTAGTGGATGATCAGCTATGATCATACTGAATGGCGGTGTAGGCTCGATGGGCTGAATGGCCTACTCCTGCTCCTATGTTCGTATGCAACAATTTCCATTGTTCCCCAATGAACCACTCACTATCGTCTGTTCACATTAATTATCAGACAATAATAGAACAAGTCTCAAAGATAATGGATCAAGTAATCATGTGCATATGTATCTAAGGCAACAAAATGCCACTATTTCCTACTTAACAACAGACAAACTTCAAGTTAAAATTTTTTAAACAGATTTTATAAAAAGTTTGTGAATACAAGCATAGAAATTTTCTCTATTGCTTCACCAGGCAGTGGGGGGGAAAAACAAATATGTACCTGACTAGATATCTTAAAACCATCCATATGTTTATATATCCATAGATATGTTTAGAACTACATCATAAAGCATTTTTGGAACTGAAACTATTAAAAAGTATAATAATTAACTATATAATTACACCTACATCTATTGATTCTCAGAAATAAGTACATGCATTCATTGTTATTTTCTTTTAAACTGAACCAGGTAACTGAAGATGGAAGATGCATTAAATGCTGGCCTAGCCAACGATGTCCACATCCCATGAAAGATTAAAGAAAAAAAATCATGGAGAAAATGCAGCACTAATCATGAGGGGAAATGCGAACAACGTTAAAAAATAATGTTGACAAGAGGCAAGAATAAAATTAAGTTAATTCTAACTTTAAGGGCAATAAAAAAGCTTCCTTTTTGAATTTTCTTTATATCAATCCTTCATGAAAAGTATTATACATATCATTTCAGTCAGCATTCAGTGACAACTGTTGCCAGCACAAAAATTAGCCTAAAAACATAAAGCCACATCATTAAATTGACAGTGTCTATTACAAAAAGGCATCCAGGGCACTTTAATTGAATACCCTAACCTTGAGATTCAGAAAGAACAACAAAGTGCTGGAAATACTCAGCAGGTCAGGCAGCAATCTGTGGAAAGAGAAGCAGAGTTAACTGAAAGGTCACAGACCTGAAACGTTAACTCTGCTTCTCTCTCCACAGATGCTGCTTGACCTGCTGAGCATTTCCAGCACTTTCTGTTTATATTTCAAATTTCCAGCATCTGCAGTATTTTGCTTTATTTTCTTGAGATTCAGATGACGGGCACAAACAACCTGACATATGAACAGAATTTCTGTTCCAGCAGTGCTTATGGTAATTTTCTTTGCTAAAATCTAAACTGGCTTACTGTCAACATTACATAGAATTTACAGCACAGAAAAAGGCCATTCAAATCAGCTGGCCGATGCACCAGAACTTATGGTCCACACAAATCTCCTCCCATCCTACTTCATCTAACCCGATCAGCATGTTTTATTTCTCCATCCCTCATGTATGTTTCGACTTTCCCCTTAAATGCATTACCGTCATCTAACCTCAATCTTCTCTTGATTTGGTTGCAAATTAGACAGTGTTCAATTAATAGTTCTGTTCATCTAATAATTGTGAATTCGGAGGACAATGCTTATTGTGTGGAAACTATTTAAACCCAAAAAATATCTAAAGATCATTTTCAATCCTTGATATGAAATTTTCTTGACATTAGTACTTCTTTAATGCAAGACTTGACTTTTTAAAAGTTATGCAACTTTTTAAATACAAAAATTCCAGCATACGTTTGTAAAAATGCCTCACAATTATTTATATGGTTCATTGAAAACTTGTGTACAATGATACACTGTGGTGCCTGGGCTACATACAAAGAATTGTTCAAACCAGCAGTGATTGAAGACATTACCTTCTCATTAGAATTCTATGTGATATTCCTCAGGAATAGTTTATAATTTAAAAACAGAAAATGCTGGAAATACTCAGCAAGTCAGGCAGCATCTGTGGAGAGAGAAACAGAAATAATATTTCAGGTCGATGACTTTTCTGAAGATAGGTTATCGATCCAAAATGCTAACTGTTTCTCTCTCCACAAGTGCTGCCAGACAGCCTGAGTACTTCTGGTATTTTCTGTTTTTAATTTCAGAATTCCAGCATCTGCAGTATTTTCCTTTTGTATTATAGCTTACATTTTGTCTGGTGCAAAGGTAGAATAAAATGTAATTTCTGATTATCACGTTAAAATAGGCTGGTTGCTACGCGTGGAAGCTTCAGGTGGTGATGCAGATCCCACAAGATATCATAAAACTGTTCACTCAGATATTATGGCACGATGAATTCTGCATGCTTCACTTCTTCAAAAAAATTGCATACACCTCAAAAGGATCAAAAAGGTAAGTGTCCCCAGGCCTGCCTGCTGTTTCTTTAATTGTACATGGTTATAAAATTCTGAACACTTGGGCTTACATATTCTACCTGTAAAACAAACCTGAAGACAGAACACAGAAAGTGCATTGGCTCTGGAACTAAGTTAAGGCAGTGTCACTGAGATAAACCATAAAAGAGAAACAATGAAGGAGGAGGAGGGTGTGCCCAGTGTCCAGGAAGACAAAAGCGGTTTACTGCAGTGCATCACAGCCTCTTTGATTGCTTTGATCAGTGTAGTCTTGGTGCTGTTTACTATAGTTTACATATACATATGTGTACACTGTTCTCTGATAATACAAGTCAGCAGAATAGAACATTTTAAAAATACAACTGATCTTTCATTTTTACCATCTGCAATGCTCTTTTTAAGAGGACAATGAAATTAAAGCTAATGTGTTTGCTAAATCTATGGAAGGCAGGTACTAGAAGCATATATAGAATGTGGCTAGCTAACTGGGTCCGATGCAGCAATTATAAGTAGGCTTTAGAAACTTACATAATGTAGGTCCAAAGGAATTCTCTGTGGAGAATGGATTGATGAAGTAAAAAAAATGAAAACATTTTAAGTAACATCTTAGCAACCAATTTGTATTCTCTCCACCTATTTTTCTCCTTGTCATCACCTCATTAACTAGCAGATGCCTAATTGAAACCAGGGCAAGTCACTTATTTGAGGCACACTTCATGAACAATGAGAGTCGTGGTTAACATTATAGCTAGAAGATAGAGGCTCAACCCTCTGAACCACCAAAGTACATTTACTTCATCTCCTTAGAATTATAACAGTGATTCCTACCCCAAAAGTGAAGACTTCCAACAGGATATTTAGGATACCATGACATTGATTAGTTAAAGCATTTATTCTTTTATTGAAAGATAACTGATTCCAAATGACACATATGCGTGAATTCTACCAAAAAATTAATTATGTACAACTAAAAGTCAATGAATGCAACTTACTAACAACAGTGACAAAAAGACTGCAATAAAATCTCATTCTTGGTGTAGGTAGACCACATTGCACTGGGCATGATTCCATCACGGAAGACAAGTCAAAAACTTGAAGCGCAATGAACTAAATGCTGCTCAAAACAAAGCGCAGGAAGTTTGTTTTTGGTGGGTTCAGGAACATAGCTGCTTTCTCTGGGATCTCTCCTTTTTAGCCCACTGCCAACAAGCTTTGATCTGGAACATACAATTTTTTTTCATTTGTTCACGGGATGTGGGTGTCACTGGCAAGGTCAGCTTTTATTGCCCTCGATTAGGAGGTCTTCTTAAACTGCTGCAGTCCGTGTGGTAAATGTACTCATAGTTTTGTTCGTCAGGAAGTTACTAAATTTTTGACCCAGTGACGACGAAGGAACAGCAATAAATTTCCACCTCAGGATGTGGATCATAGTGTGCAGTTTGGAGGGGAACTTGCAGGTGGTAGTGTTCCCCTGCACCTACAGCCCATGTCCTCCTAGGCAGTACAGATTGCAGGCTTGGGAGGTGCTTCCAAAGAAGCCTTGGTGAGTTAGTGCAGTGCATATTGTAGATAGTACACACTGCTGTCATGATGTTCTGGTAGTAGAGGGAGTCAAGATTTAAGGTGGAGGATGGGGTGCCGATTGAACGGGTTGTTTTGTCCTAGGTGGTGTTGAGCTTCTTGAGTGTTGTTCGGGCTGCACTCATCCAGGTAAGTGAAGACTACTGCATCACACTCCTGACTGTATCTTGCAGATTGTGGAACAACTTTGGGGAGTCAGGAAGTGAGTCACTTGCTGCAAAATACCCAGGCTCTGTCTTGCTTTTGTAGCCATAGTATTTGTGTGGCTGGTCCGATTGAACATCAATGGTATGCCCCAGAATGTTGATAGTGGGAGATTCAATAATGGTAAGGACATTGAATGTTAAAGGGAGGTAATTTGATTCTTGCTCGAGATGGCCATTGGCTGACACTGCCACGATTGTTACTTGCCATTATCAGCCCAAGCCTGAATGTTACCTAGGTCTTGCAGCATGCAGGCACAGACTGCTTCATAAATCGGAGGAGTTGCAATTGGAACTGAACATTGTAATCATCGCTGAACATCCCCACGGTAGGGCCTAGGACACTGCCTTGAGGAACGCCTGTAGCGATATCCTGGGGCTGAGATGATTGGCCTCCAAACACCACAATCAATTTCCTTTGTGCTAGATAGGATTCCAGCCAGTGGAGAGTTCCCCCCACATTCCCACTGACTTCAATTTTACTAGGGCTCCTTGATCCACACATGGTCAAATGCTACTCTGATGTAAAGGGCAGTCAATCACCTCACCTCCGGCATTCTGCTCTTTTGTTCATGTTTGGACCAAGGCAGTAACGAGGTCTGGAGCCAAGTGGCTCTAGCAAAACTCAGACTGTGCAGTGAGTAGGCTATTGATGAGTAAGTACCACTTGGCAGCACAGTGAATGACACCTTCTATCATTTTGCTGACAATTGAGAGTAGACTGATGGGGCGGTAATTGGCCAGATTGGATTTGTCCTGCTTTTTGTGGACAGGACATACTTGGACAATTTTCCACTTTGTCAGGTAGATGCCAGTGTTGCAGCTGTACTGGAACAGCTTGGTTAGAGATGCAGCTGGTTTTGGAGCACAAGTCTTCATCACTACAGCCAGGATGTTGTTCGGGGCCCCACAGCCCTTGCTGTATCCAGTGCAGTCAATTGTTTCTTGATATTAAGTGGAGAGAATTGAAGCAGGGAAAGGGTAGGGCCCATCAGCGACCAAAGTGGCAATCTGTGTTTGGAGCCAGAGGACATAGGTGAGGTTTTAAAGGATTACTTTTCATCTGTGTTCACTATGCAGAAGGACGATGTAGATGTAGAGATCAGGGAGGGGGATTGTGATATACTTCAAACAAATTAGCATTGAAAGGGAGAAAGTATTACGGTTTTAGCGGGCTTAAAAGTAGATAAATCCCCAGGCCCATCTAATATGTATCCCAGGCTGTTATGTGAAGCAAGGGAGGGGGATAGCAGGGGCTCTGACACAAATTTTCAAATCCTATCTGGCCACAGGAGAGGTACCAGACGACTGGAGGACAGCGAAGGTGGCACCATTATTCAAGAAGGGTAGCAGGGATAAACCAGGTAATTACAGGCCAGTGCATCTAACATCAGTGGTAGGGAAACTATTGGAAACAATTCTGAGGGACAGGATTAATCACCACTTGGAGAGGCAGGGATTAATCAAGGATAGTCAGCATGGCTTTGTCAGGGGGACATCATGTCTAACAAACTTGATTGAATTTTTTGGGGAGGTGACTAGATGTGTAGATGAGGGTAAAGCAGTTAATGTAGTCTACATGGACTTCAGTAAAGCTTTTGATAAGGTCCCGCATCGGAGATTGGTTAAGAAGGTAAGAGCCCATGGGATCCAGGGCAATTTGGCAAATTGGATCCAAAATTGGCTTAGTGGCAGGAGGCAGAGGGTGATGGTCGAGGGTTGTTTTTGAGAGTGGAAGCATGTGACCAGTGATGTACCGCAAGGATCAGTGCTGGGACCCTTGCTGTTTGTAGTGTACATTAATGATATAGGCGCGAATACAGGAGGTATGATCAATAAGTTCGCAGATGACATGAAAATTGGTGGTGTCATAAATAGTGAGGAGGAAAGCCTTAGATTACAGAACGATATAGATGGGCTGGTAAGATGGGTGGAGCAGTGGCAAATAGAATTTAATCCCGAGACATGTGAGGTGATGCATTTTGGGAAGACTAACAAGGCAAAGGAATATACAATCGATGGTAGGACCCTAGGAAGTACAGAGGGTCAGAAGGACCTTGGTGTACTTGTCCATATATCACTGAAGGCAGCAGCACAGGTAGATAAGATGGTCAGGAAGGCATATGGGATACCTGTCTTAATTAGCCGAGGCATAGAATATAAGAGCAGGGAGGTTATGATGGAGCTGTATAAAATGCTAGTTAGGCCACAGCTGGAGTACTGTGTACAGTTCTGGTTGCCACACTATGGGATGTAATTGCACTGGAGAGGGTGCAGAGGAGATTCACCAGGATGTTGCCTGGGCTGGAACATTTCAGCCATGAAGAGAGACTGGGAAAACAACCCTAGTCTTTCCTAGAGCAGAGAAGGTTCAGAGGGGACCTGATTGAGGTATACAAAATTATGAGGGGCATTGAAAGGATAGATAGGAAGAAACTTTTTCCCTTAGCGGAGGGGTCAACAACCAGGGGGCATAGGTTTAAGGTAAGGGGCAGGAGGTTTAGAGGGGATTTGAGGAAAAACAAATTTTCACCCATAGGGTGATTGGATTCTGGAACACACTGCCTGAAGGGGTGGCAGAGGCAGGAACCCTCACAGCATTGGCTATGGGCCAAGTGCTGGAAAATGGGATTAGGATAGGTGCTTGATGGCCAGCAGAGACAGGATGGGCCGAAGGGCCTGTTTCTGTGCTGTATAACTCTGACTCTAAGAATTGGCTGAAGACTGCCACCTGTGATGGTAGGGATATCAGGAGTAGGCTGAGTGGATCACGCACGCACTCAACACTTCTGACTGAAGATGGTTGTAAATTCTTCAAACTTGGCAGAGCCCAGCACCAAAGTGCAAAAGACATAATTGAGGATGGGAATATTCACAGAACCTTCTCCAGTTGGTTGTTTAATTGTCCCCCACCATTCATGACTGGATGTTATAGGGCTGCAGACCTTTCATCTGATCTGTTATTTGTGAAATTGCTTAGCTGTGTAGCCAGCATGTAGGTTCACCAGGTTGGCACCTCATTTTTAGCTACACCTGCTGCTGCTCCTGGAATGCTCTCCTACAGTCCTCATTGAACCACGGTTGGTCCTCTGGCTTGATGAGGGATATACCAGCCATGAGGTTACAGACTGTGGTGGAATACAACTCTTTTGCTACTGATGGCCTGCAGCACCTCACAGATCCCATTTAGCACAGTGGCAGTGCCACACGACATGATGGTGCACGCCCACAATGAGAAGGCAGGACTTCATCTCCACAAGGACTATACTGTGGTCTCTCCCACCAAAGCTATCATGGACACATGTATCTGCGACAGTTAGATTGGTGAGGATGAGGTTAAGTCAGTTTTTCCCTCATGTTGGTTATCCCACCACCTGCTGCAGGGCCAATCTGGCAGCTATGTGATTCAGGACTCAGCCAGCTCGGTAAGTAGTGGTGCCATCCAGCCACTTGCTAATTATCATTGCAGTCCCCTATCAAGAATACATTCTTGCTACTCTCAGTGCTTCTTCCAAGCGGTGTTCAATATGGATAAGTACTGATCATCAGCTGAGGGAGGGCAGCAGGTGGGAATCAAACCATGTTTGACCTGATGCCATGAACATAGGAAATAGAAGGAGTAGGCCAATCGGCCCCTTGGGCCTGCTCAGCCATTCAATTAGATCATGTCTGATCTTCTACCTCAATGGCATGTTCCCACAGTATCCCCATATGTCTTCAATATCTAGAAATCTATCAATCTCTGTCTTGAACATATTCAATGACTGAGCCTTCACAGCCCTCTGAGACAGAGAATTCCAAAGATTCACTAACCTGAGTGAAGAAATTCCTCCACATCTCAGTCCTAAATTGCCTACCTCTTATTTTGATATTTATTTTGAGTCTAGAAACCCCCAGCCAGGGGGAACACCCTTCCTGCATCAACCCTGGTGAGCCCTCTAAGAATTTTGTATGATTTGATGAGATCACCTCTCATTCTTCTAAACCCTACAGAATACAGGCCCATCTCCTCACTCTCTCCTCATAGGACAATCCCGCCATTCCATGAATCAGTACAGTGAACCTCCGTTGCTTAGTTTAAAGATACAGCACTGAAACAGGCCCTTCGGCCCACCGAGTCTGTGCCGACCATCAACCACCCATTTTTACTAATCCTACACTAATCCCATATTCTTACCACATCCCCACCTGTTCCTATATTTCCCTACCACCTACCTATACTAGGGGCAATTGCTAATGGCCAATTTACCTACCAACCTGCAAGTCTTTTGGCTTGTGGGAGGAAACCGGAGCACCTGGAGAAAACCCACGCAGACACAGGGAGAACTTGCAAACTCCACACAGGCAGTACCCAGAATTGAACCCGGGTCGCTGGAGCTGTGAGGCTGCGGTGCTAACCACTGCGCCGCCCTGTGTTGCACTCCCTCTATGGCAATTATGTCCTTTCTCAGGTAAGGAGACCAAAACTGTACACAATACTCCAGGTGCAGACTCACAAAGGCACCATACAATTGCAGCAAGACTTCTTTACTCCTGTACTTAAATCCTCTTGCAATAAAGGTCAACATACCATTTGCCTTCCTAATTGCTTGCTGCACCTGCATGTTAGCTTTCAGTGACTTATGAGCAAGGACACCCAGGTCCCTTCGGACATCAACACTTCCCAATCTCCCACTATTTAAGAAATACTCTGCATTTCTGTGTTTCCTACCAAAGTGGATAACTTCACATTTTTCCACATTATATTCCATCTGCCACGTTCTTGCCCATTCACTTAGTCTGTCTAAAACCCCTTGACGCCTCTTTGCATTCACCTCACAACTCACATTTCCACCTAGTTTTATGTCATCAGCAAACTTGGTAATACTACATTCGGTCTTCACAACACTTCATGGGATCCAGAGTCAATGTTGACAACTCCAAGGGCCACTCCCGCCTGACAATATTGTACCGACACTGCTGGTGGGTCTGTTCTGCCAGTGGGACAGAACATACCCAGCGATGGTGATGGGGGAGTCTGGGGTGTTCGCTGAAAGGTATGATACCGAGAGTATAAATGCCGGGCTGTTGCTCTGTGGAAGAGCTCTCTAAATTTTGGTGCACATTCCCAGATGGTGGCAAGGAGGACTTTGCAGGGTCGACTGGGCCAGGTGTGCCTTTGTTCTATCCGAATCTTATGCCCCAGTCAGACTGTTCTTTAGACATTTCAGATGAAGAGAAGGCTTATCACTGACAAAACCTAAAATTACTCTGTATTGAATATAATTGATATTGATTACAACAAACAAGTGTTTTGGTTTAATTTGCATTGTCAGTAGCAGAAAACATTGCATGAAGTTGAATATTTAAGCCCCTGTTGCTGTTCAAAAGACAACCTGCCCTCCTTTTAACCATTAGTATGTTTCTGCAATCTCCAAGTTGTTACAATTTTAATGGCCCATTGATTAAAATAAAATTTTCGATTACAATAGTTTATAGATACGGAGAATGGAAGTAAAAGCAAATACCAAAACAGTCTGATTAAGAGGAGTTAAAGTGAGCATTGGACCGATAGAAAGAGGTCTGGGAAATTAATATGGGAAAATAAGGAAATGGCAGATGAATTGAATAGGTATTTTGCATCGGTCTTCACTATTGAGGATACAAGTAACATCCCAGAAATAGCTGTAAATCAGGAGATGGAAGGGAAGAAGGAACACAAGAAAATTACAAATCAGGGAAACGGTACTGAGCAAATTGTTGAAGCTGCGGACTGACAAATCCCAGGGTCCTAAAGAAAGCGGCTAGTAAGACAGCTGATGTGTTGGTTTTAATTTTCCAAAATTCCTGAGATTCAGTGATGGTTCTATTGGATTGAAAAATAGTGAAAGTAACTCCTTTTTGCAAAAAGGGAGGGAGACAGAAAGCAGGAACTACAGGCCAGTTAACTTAACATCTGTCATGGGGGAAATGTTAGAAGCTATTATTAAGGATGATATAGCAGGGCAGTCAGAAAAATTCGAGGCAATGTTGTGAAGGTGCTTTTCTTTTAAAAAAGTATATGCTTTTGAGGACTTATATTTAAATTGTGGAGATGGATTCATTGGATGGCTGAAGATTTCATAGAAGCTGGACTTTGCTTTGTTGTTGACAGTTCATTGAAAGGACACAGCGATGTTGTTTAAAAACAGCCCTGCTGGAAGTCATGCGCTTTAAGCAATAAACAACAGAAACCTTAGTGACCTGGGGAAGATGTTTACAGAGAAGTGACAGGTCAAGATTTATAGGGGTCAAGAGACTTGACTCTTGAGATATTGGTTTTTGGTATTGCTTTGGACAGTGTATTGGGGTGTGAACTGTTTTGAAGACAGTTGGAGAAAACCAGTCATGAGAGCAGCCATCAGCTCACCCTCTTCCATCTCTGAGAACCTCCTGAGAATCAAGTTTAATAGAGAAACTGATGCTGCATTTCTCCTGGCAAGCCTGTAAAACTGATCCTCAACATCACCTGAAAAGACCTGCTCTAGAAAGATCCCAGTGACAGCCGTCTATGTGTATTTGGGACGCCAGATCAAAAGGGACAATGACATCTTTTTGAATATTCTCTTTTTTCTTCATGAATTAGCAAGTATTTAGCCAAAGTATTCTTTTTTTTTCTCCTTTCTTTCTAACTGTGGCACACCATTCGTTTCTTGTTAGCTAGCCAATCTTCTGTCCATGCCAACATGTTACTCCCTGCACCAGGAGCTTTTATTATCCACAATAACCTTTGATGTGACGCCTTATCAAATGCCTTCTGTAAATCTGAGTACAGTACATCCACCAATTAATTCCCTTATCAAATGCCTTCTGTAAATCTAAGTACAGTACATCCACCAATTAATTCCCTTATCAAATGCCTTCTGTAAATCTAAGTACAGTAAATCTACCAATTTCCCTTTATTCACAGCACATGTTACTCTGCAGAGAGAATTTCTCTTTTTTTCAGCGTGTCTGAGTTTGTGTGTGGGGAATTTAAAAAGGGGAACTTTCATATTTCAGTCTGTGTGTTAATGCTTTTCTTTGTTAGTGGTTAAGTTTTGTTTTATAATAACCTGATAATTTTGTTGTTTACTAAAGAAATCTGGTTGGTGTATTTTATTCTGGGATAAAGAGTAAAGTTACTGCACCGGTAACTGGATAAAAATTTTAAAAAATATATTTTGTGATCTGTGGAGAATTGGAACTAGAAAAGACAGTGCAGTTCTCCCGCCTCTGTCGTATCAGTAATCAGGAAGAGTCAACATGGTTTTGTGAAAAAGAAACTACATCTAATCAATTTAACATGAAGTAACGTGCTGTGAATAAAGGGGAATTGGTGGATGTACTGTACTCAGATTTACAGAAGGCATTTGATAAGGCGTCACCATCAAAGATTATTGCAGAAAATAAAAGCTCCTGGTGTAGGGAGTAACATATTGGCATGGATAGAAGATTGGCTAGCTAACAAGAAACAGAGAGTAGGCATAAATGGGTCATTTTCTGGCAGGCAGGATTTAACGAATGGTGTGCCACAGGGATCAGTGCTGAGGCCTCAACTTTATACAATTTACATAAATGATTTGGATGAAAGAACCGAAGATATGGCTGCTAAATTTGCTGATAACAAAGATAGGTAGGAAAATAAGTTGGGAAGAGGACACAAGGAGGCTACAAAGGGATATAGATAGGTTAAGTGAGTGGGCAAAGATCTGGCAAATGCAGTATAATATGGGAAAATGTGAAATTGTTCATTTTGGCAGGAAGAATAAAAAAAGCATATTATCTAAATGGTGAGAGATTGCAGAGATCTGAGATGCAGAGGGATCTGGGTGTCCTAGTGCATGAATCGCAAAAGGTTAGTCTACAGGTACAGAAAGTAATTAGGAAAGCTAATAGAATGTTATCATTTATTGCAAGGGGAATTGAATACAAACGTAGGGAGGTAATGCTTCAGTTATACAGGACGGTGGTGAGACCACATCTGGAGTACTGTGTACAGTACTGGTCTCCTCATTTAAGGAAGGATGTAAATGCGGTGGAAGCAGTTCAGAGAAGGTTTACTGACTAATACCTGGAATGGGTGGGTTGTCTTATGAGAAAAGGTTGGACAGGCTAGACTTGTATCCACTGGAGTTTATAAAAGTAAGTGGCGACTTGATTGAAACACAAGAGCCTGTGGGGTCTTGACAGGGTGGATGTGGAAAGGATGTTTCCTCTTCTGGGAGAATCTTGAACTGGGGTCACTGTTTAAAAATAAGGGGTCGCCCGTTTAAGACAGAGATGAGGAGAATTTTTTTTCTGAGGGTCGTGAGTCGTTCTTCCTTAAAAGGCGGTGGAAGCAGAGTCTTTGAATATTTTTAAGGCAGAGGTAGATAGATTATTGATAAGCAAGGGAGTGAAAGGTTATCAGGGGTAGGCGGGAATGTGGAGTTGAGGCTATAATCAGATCAGCCATGATTTTATTGAATGGTGGAACATGCTCAAGGGGCAAGTGGCCTACTCCTCCTCCTTCTCCTAATTCGTATGATTGTATGTAGGAGAAAACTAACCCCATTGCCAAACCTCCCAGTAATACGTAATGAAGCCTGTCTAAGAACCCACTATTTGTTGCTGCCTGACTCACTTAATGTCATCAAAAAGCTGCAAGTCCCTGCTAAATATTTTTTTTACATTAATTAATTATGCCCTTTTGCTAATGCTTTGACTACTGGCAAAGAGTACTTAACCATGTGCATGGCTATTAACTTAGATCATTGCAACAACTATGATATCATAACTGCTACTGCCTCATCACTGTAGTAATATTACACAATATAAACTTTAAATTGGTTGACACAATTAATATAAAACTGTAGGAAAATTATTCCTATATTAGTATTAAGATAAGCTTCTATCTTTACATTGATGAAACTGATGGACAAGCACAATTACTTGTGAGCTATTTCAGCCTCAATAAAGAAAAAGATGAAAAAAATGGAACAGAAAGGAGTGGAAAGCAAGTAACATTCTATAAGGTTCAATCACAGGAATGATGTAAACTAACATAGGATATTGGAACTCTTGATAATACCCAGTGCTAATAATTTATTATTTGCTGTTATTGATTTCTGAATCATTTTGATCTCGTCAATTCTACACTTGAGGCAACTGCTGATACTTTAACAGGAATATATACAAAAGGAACCTGACATTTACAACGCAGCTCTTAATAGTCAAGACTTACAAAGAAAATTGCTTATGATTCTGCATATATCAGGAGCTGGGGAGAAGTCAATTAATAATCAGCATAACAAATGAGAAAGGTACTGCAGCTGGCATTCTGGCCAGAAGTTTTGATTTAATATGGGTTATTAAGGAGTAGAAGAGAGAGCTTTGTTTTAGATCGAAATCATATCATCTCTGATCGAAACCAATGCAGAGGTATTGATCATCAACATACAGAATTGGAAAAATATTCGATTAGCCAGCACAAACACTCAAAGGAGAACTTACCAAAGTACGTAAATGCACAAAGTTAATACTGGGTCCAGAACATCAGCACACATTTCAGACTTTTTCGAATTCATGTTTGCCAGCTAGTTATCATAATTTATGTTAGCCTGCCCAACAATATATCTGGAGTAAATTTTGGACAGTGAAAATGAGAGCAAGTTGGCAGCCCATTTGCATCTCTCCCAATTTTTATTTCTAAAGAAGTCAATGAAAATAAAAAGAGGGATGTAAAATGGGCTGTTGACTCACTTTCACTCGTCTCAGTCAAGATCAGTATCTCTCTCAATTACATCAGGTCCTTTTTGTAAGAAAGGGAAAAGAAAAGGTCTTCAGCACCATGCATAGGTTCAGTCTTTTGAAGCACTATCGGTTTGTATCTTTTTTTTTAAAAAGGTGAAGTAAAAAGTGACAAAAGGAAAAGGGGAAACAACATTGTTAATCATCAGCCTGATAGAAGAGGACTCAAAATGGTTAAACCTTGAACTCAAAAAACACATACAATGTTTTTGAACATTACAGCTAGGTAATTAGAATTGACTACTTTCAGCATCAAATAACTATAAGGTACAATTTTAAAAGGCCCTGTGTGTTCTCTCAGCATCACTACCATTGAATCTGGTAGCAGAGATGGAGCTGTAGCTCTGATTTTACGATGTGTACATCGGTTACCTGAGCTCCATGCTCAGAGCAGAACCTTCCAAAATTAGCCCTACAGAGTATAAGGAAACAACCTATTGTACGGGATTTAAAAAAACATTAAATGCATTATATTTCAAAAGCATCTTGCACAATTATCATGATCTAATATCTGACTCTCAGTCATGTGCACAATTATTCTTCAAATACAAAATAGTACTCACGTTGGCCCCATCGCCCTGTCCTCGGATTAAGGTAGTTGGGATACAGACCATTAGGTCTATCCATTTTCTGCAACAACTTCCGAATATGCAACACCTGCAATTAATTTCAAAATATATTTCATCAATTGTTGTACTATTTGCACTCATTTTCAATTATCAATGTTCTTTTACTACATTATTTCCAAAAATTTAGCAATCATCTTTCTCATCGCCCGCCTTTCATGTCTTTCAGCTAAGAGTACAGGTGATCCAAGTCCAAGCCTTCATCATTACTACTGTTAAAACTACTCCTTCACAAACACAGACAAATGTGGAATTAAGACAAACAGATTCAAATATCAAGCAGTCCTGGGACTTCAACCCCCGGAACATCTGACTGGGAAACTGAGATTACTAGGCTACCAGGTCTATCCTCTACGTACTACCATTCTCCTGAGGCAAGATTATCAAATAACCTACTCACCATCAATACTAGTACCATGCATTAGTGTGCAGGTGTGTGCTTGCTGTGAGTCAATAGGCAAGGTCTGGTCGCTGACAACGAAGGAATCTCATCAGTCACGAAATTGGAATGTTTAAGTATCATTCCATTTATGCCTCAGATTAACTACATGGCCTTTGATTAAGACAGCTATGTTACTATAGATTCAAATTTAACGGTTTAAGAACCACCCCTAAACCTGAATGAGATTTTTGTTAATTCCAAGATTATAGGTCAAGAATGCAACGGTTCTACATATTACTCCAATTCTATTTCAAAATAGCTTTAGTTATAATGAACATACATAATTTAAATTTTGCAATGAATATTCTGTACTCAAACAACCATTTATGTAATTCATGGCTAAAATTACACTAATTGAAGGATTGTTGTTTCAGTTCTCCATACACAAAGCTGTGTGCTAACCAAGCAACATTTTCCAGAATCTCCAAAATATGAAAGCAGCAAGGACATCTAGTCTTCATTTTTGCAATTCTTGGGATGTAGGCAGCACTTATTATCCATCCATATTTGTTCTAAGGGCATTAAGACTAAGTGAAGGACTAACATGGGGTGCAGGTGGCAGGTTCCATCCCTGAAGAGCATTACCAAACCAGTTGGATTTTTTTTAAATGACAATCTGGCTGCTTTTCTGTTCATTTATTAAATTGAATTTTGTAGCATGACTGTGGGATTTCAAATCATGATCTTGGGGATGTGAATCCAAATCCACAAAATTACGAGTCGTCAGTCTTGCCTTTCTCCTTTAAGTTACAGGCTTGAAGTACATGCCTATAGTTGTGGTCAGGATTTCATGCATTTTTCATTCATGAATAGGACTTTAATTTGTCATCCAAGATGAACTCTCAAACAGTTCCTCAAAATTCAAGCAACTGTTTAATATACTCCCACAACCCAATATTAAGTACAGAAAGTTGGAAGTTAATGTTCAATAGTTTCTCACATTTTAAAAATAGAGCATTATGATTAGGGTAGCACTATATAATAAGTGTGTCTAGCACTCACTTACTTTTTTGTAGTAGATGGGATCTCCTGTCAGGAAGCTGAGATGCACAAACTCCAAATGCAGAGTCCCAAATTCAGACAAAATGCTACTCCCAGCAGATGCCCAGCCCCAGTTCCGTCCAACACCACTGGCAAATCAAGAACCCAGGCAAGAACAAACATATAATCACAAACAGAAGAGCAAAGCCAGTTATCAGATGGTTAAGGCACACTGAAAACTGCAAGCAAACAGATTCTAATGACTACATAAACAGGGATACCATAAATAGCCATTTCAGGGAGAAAAGAAATCCTTCAATGTCGACACCTGGATGCTCAAAATAAATATTCGGTGACCAACAGTGGCATCATATCTGTCATAATTTCTATTTCATCTTAATTGCTTATAATTGTTTTCTTGTAACAATTTTTGTTAATTGTCGTGTAAAAGCTGTCATTAGATATACCCCCCTCCCTCAAAAGCACATATTATACGGATGGCTATGACATTTTACCATGCAAAACAGTTATACATTTTTTGAAAGTCTATATTTACAACCATCCCTCATTCCTACCTTTAAAAACTGTTATACTTTTCTTTAGAAGGTACTCTATCAACTGGAATTTTCAATTTTACCATCGATTTCAGTTTTACTAAAATGACAAATCAAAACTGCTTAGTTTCTGCATCTATGCAAATATCAGTCCATCCTCAGCTATGTGTTCATTTATACTGAGCTGAATAGACCATGAAAGCCACATAACTGCATTCTGAAGGGGGAGGGTGAACAGCCAGAGGTTGTGGTACACATCGGTACCAATGACATAGGCAGGAAGAGTGATGAGGTCCTGCAAGGGGAGTTTAGGGAGGTAGGTAGTAAGTTAAAAAACAGGACCTCTTGGGTTGTAATCTCTGGATTGCTCCCTGTGCCACGTGCCAGTGAGGCTAGAAATAGGAAGATAGTGCAGCTAAACACATGGCTGAGCAGCTGGTGTAGAAGGGAGGGTTTAAGATATCTGGACCACTGGCCTCTCTTCAGGGACAGATGGGACCTGTACAAGGACGGGTTGCATCTAAACTGGAAGGGCACTAATATCCTGGCTGCAAGGTTTGCTAGCGTCACTCAGGAGGGTTTAAACTAGTGTGGCAGGGGGGTGGGAACCAGAGCAGTAGGACAGCTAGTGAAGTAAATGAGGAGGACATAGTAAATAAGGCCAGTAGCACTAAGAGGAAGAGCAGGCAGGGAGATGTTGCTGAGCACAGCGGGACTGGTGGTCTGAAGTGCATTTGTTTCAATGCGAGAAGTATAACAGGTAAGGCAGATGAACTTAGAGCTTGGATTAGTACTTGGAAATATGATGTTGTTGCTATTACAGAGACTTGGTTGAGGGAAGGGCAGGACTGGCAGCTAAATGTTCCAGGCTTTAGAAGCTTCAGGCGGGATAGAGGGCGATGTAAAAGGGGTGGGGGAGTTGCATTACTGGTTAAGGAGAATATCACAGCTGTACTGCGGGAGGACACCTCAGAGGGGTCATGCAGGGAGGCAATATGGGTGGAGCTCAGGAATAGGAAGGGCGCAGTCACAATGTTGGCGGTTTACTACAGGCCTCCCAACAGCCAGCAGGAGGTAGAGGAGCAGATACGTAGACAAATTTTGGAAAGATGTAAAGGTAACAGGGTTGTAGTGGTGGGTGATTTTAACTTCCCCAATATTGACTGGGACTCACTTAGTGCTAGGGGCTTGGATGGGGCAGAATTTGTGAGGAGCATCCAGGAGGGCTTCTTGAAACAGTATGTAGATAGTCCAACGAGGGATGGGGCCATTCTGGACCTGGTATTGGGGAATGAGACCGGCCAGGTGGTCGAAGTTTCAGTAGGGGAGCATTTCGGGAGCAGTGACCATAATTCCATAAGTTTTAAGGGACTTGTGGATAAGGATAAGAGTAGTCCTCGGGTGAACGTGCTAAATTGGGGGAAGGCTAATTATAACAATATTAGGCAGGAACTGAAGAATTTAGATTGGGGGCGGCTGTTTGAGGGTAAATCAACATCTGACATGTGGGATTCTTTCAAACGTCAGCTGATTAGAATCCAGGACCAGCATGTTCCTGTGAGGAAGACAGACAAGTTTGGCAAGTTTCGGGAAGCTTGGATAACACGGGGTATTGTGAGCCTAGTCAAAAAGAAAAAGGAAGCATTTGTAAGGGCTGGAAGGCTAGGAACAGATGAAGCACTTGAGGAATATAAAGACAGTAGGAAGGAACTTAAGCAAGGAGTTAGGAGGGCTAAAAGGGGTCATGAAAAGTTATTGGCAAACAGGATTAAGGAAAATCCCAAGACTTTTTATACATATATAAAGAGCAAGAAGGTAACCGGGGAAAGGGTTGGCCCACTCAAGGACAGAGATGGGAATCTATGCGTGGAGCCAGAGGAAATGGGTGAGGTGCTAAATGAGTACTTTGCATCAGTATTCACCAAGGAGAAGGACTTGGTGGATGATGAGCCGAGGGAAGGGAGTGCAGATAGTCTCAGTCATCTCATTATCAAAAAGGAGGAGGTGTTGGGTGTCTTGCAAAGCATTAAGGTAGATAAGTCCCCAGGGCCTGATGGGATCTACCCTAGAATACTGAGGGAGGTAAGGGAAGAAATTGCTGGGGCCTTGACAGAAATCTTTGCATCCTCATTGGCTACAGGTGAGGTCCCAGAGGACTGGAGAATAGCCAATGTTGTTCCTTTGTTTAAGAAGGGTGGCAAGGATAATCCAGGAAATTATAGGCTGGTGAGCCTTACATCAGTGACAGGGAAACTATTAGAGAGGATTCTTCGGGACAGGATTTACTCCCATTTGGAAACAAAAGAACTTATTAGCGAGAGACAGCATGGTTTTGTGAAGGGGAGGTCATGTCTTACTAATTTGATTGAGTTTTTTGAGAAAGTGACGATGATGATTGATGAGGGAAGGGCGGTGGATGTTGTCTATATGGACTTTAGTAAAGCCTTTGACAAGGTCCCACATGGCAGACTGGTACAAAAGGTGAAGTCACACGGGATCAGAGGTGAGCTGGCAAGATGGATACAGAACTGGCTCTGTCACAGAAGACAGAGGGTAACAGTGGATGGGTGTTTTTCTGAATGGAGGGATGTGACTAGTGGTGTTCCGAAGGGATCAGTGCTGGGACCTTTGCTGTTTGTAGTATATATAAATGATTTGGAGGAAAATGTAGCTGGTCTGATTAGTAAGTTTGCGGACGACACAAAGGTTGGTGGAGTTACGGATAATGATGAGGATTGTCAGAGGATATAGCAGGATATAGATCGGTTGGAGACTTGGGCGGAGAAATGGCAGATGTAGTTTAATCCGGACAAATGTGAGGTAATGCATTTTGGAAGGTCTAATGCAGGTGGGAGGTATACAGTAAATGGCAGAACCCTTAGGAGTATTGACAGACAGAGAGATCTGGGCGTACAGGTCCACAGGTCACTGAAAGTGGCAACGCAGGTGGATAAGGTAGTCAAGGCGGCATTCGGCATGCTTGCCTTCATCGGTCGGGGCATAGAGTACAAAAATTGGCAAGTCACGTTGCAGCTGTACAGAACCTTAGTTAGGCCACACTTAGAATATTGCGTTCAATTCTGGTCGCCACACTACCAGAAGGACGTGGAGGCTTTGGAGAGGGTACAGATGAGGTTTACCAGGATGTTGCCTGGTCTGGAGGGCATTAGCTATGAGGAGAGGTTGGATAAACTCAGACTGTTTCCACTGGAACGACGGAGGTGGAGGGGCGACATGATAGAGGTTTACAAAGTTATGAGCGGCATGGACAGAGTGGATAGTCAGAAGCTTTTTCCCAGGGTGGAAGAATCAGTTACATGGGGACATAGGTTTAAGGTGCGAGAGGCAAAGTTTAGAGGGGACGTGCGAGGCAGGTTTTTTTTTTTCTTTACACAGAGGGTGGTGAGTGCCTGGAACTTGCTGCCAGGGGAGGTGGTGGAAGCAGATACGATAGCGACGTTTAAGAGACATCGTGACAAATATATGAATAGGAAGGGAATAGAGGCATATGGGCCCCGGAAGTGCAGAAGGTGTTAGTTTCGGCAGGCATCAAGATCGGCGCAGGCTTGGAGGGCCGAATGGCCTGTTCCTGTGCTGTACTGTTCTTTGTTCCCCTGTTGTTGGTATTAATAACCTCTTTTCAATGGTCACTGCTCCCTGGTACCTCTATTGGTTGCTGCTAACTTTATTCTCATCATCCAGTAGTCATTTAGGATCCCACACCTAGTGTCAGCTAGTCTCAGACCAACTCTTTGTATCGTTTCCCTGCTGCAAGTCTGAACATCAACCATACTATGCCCTTGATTCTCGGCCCAGCCCCAGCCTAAAAAGCCCACGTCTAACACTGGGCTCAACTTCAACCTTGCCAACCATTACAGACAAGTGTTATCCATATGAAACCCAAACTCTGACCTTGAACCCAGCTTCTGCTTTGGTCTAGCCTGCTTCCAGCCAAAATATCAACTACATATATATATACTGCAAGTAACAAGGCGGAATCTATGCAAACACAAACGTGGGAAACTGATCATCAATTCTGGTCTTAATTTAAGATTTTATATTTTAAAATAACTGAAAGGTGATAGAAAAAGTCCTTACTGGGTAGACGATCTTTCGTTAAATGATATGCATCCTCCACACATCGTAGAAATATTACCTAGTTTGATAGCTCATGGTTTTCATCAGAACTTGAGCATGTACAAGAAAATGCTGTCATTGTGAAATGCCTTGCACTCCTACACTGTTTAAGGCTCCAGGTTCTGTTCCGCTGTTGCAATTTTTTTTTTTTTAAATGAAGTTGAACTTCACTTAGGACTAACTCCCTAAAAACAATATCACTGCAATGCCGATGGCTGGGACTGTATTGTGAAAAAAAGCATTTTTAAGACAGTTCTACCAAGTAGGTAATCTATTTTCACTTCACGCCTTCCCCACACTAAAAGCATACCATAGAAGTATAGATTTAGGAAGAGGAAAAATCCACAAATAACTGAACACCAGTTACCAGAAATGTTATGTTTCAAGCATTGTTGTGTATAGATATTAACGCTTCGTAAATGTATAAATATTGCTCCATGTAGCAGATGCATATAAAAATCAATCAGAACCTAATTAGGAGGTGCTAAGACGACTGTTAACGCAGGCTTCTTCTTTCAAGATGGTAATGGATACGGTCAACCATTATTTGTTCCTGCTATGCTTTGGGTGCTTGCACAAAGCAAAACTGCAAAAGGCAGCTTAAATTGCGCTTAAAAGGCAGAGTAACTTAGGACTCAAGGCATCTACACAGCTGAAGTGAAAATGTGGTGTGGCGGCAAATTAACTCACGCAGGACAATTTTTTTGGTCCAAATGAAATTGTCATAAGACTGCCCCATCAGAATCAAATCAAGTGCAGCTAATTTCAATAAGGCCTTGTAGTTCAGTATTGTGGGCTCAAGCTCTGGACCAGGACTTCAATGCGCAATCTGTTTTGACACATCAATGCAATATTGAGGAAGTTGGAGGCGCTGTCCTTCAGAGGTGGCTACTCAGCTGAATGTAAAGAAATCTCATGGTATTATTCGGAGAAGAGAGGGATACTGCCTGGTATATGGCCAACACCACCAAAACAGGTTCACTGGTCATTTACTTCATTTGTGGAATCTAACTGTAGGCAGATTAGCTACTGTTCTAGGCTAAAAACAACTGATTTAGTAGAACGCTGCAAAACTACTTCTATTTTGTGTTATAATCTCTTAGTGCATCTCATGCAGAAATTAACCAAGGTATCTGCCATCAGGGGCAAAAGCAGGCTTTAACAGTCACCATTTTTCCAAAGGTTGGCAATTAACTGGAACATTTCCAGGTGTAGGTACAACATCTGAACATCCTCTACCACACGATCAATTGCGAGAGGAGATCGCTTATGCAAAATGGTGGGGACCTATTTCTAATTGATGCTCAGAGTCAAGGTCTTTGAAACAATTAAAGGGCTACCAGTAAAAGCTTTACTGTGTCTACACATCTCTTAAGCTACTCGAGATAAGATATTAAGGAAACAAGTATATAAAAAGAACAGATAATCCAGCTTCCAGGTCTACAATGGAAACACCTTATGATGACTTTTATTAACTTTGGAAAGGCATTGGGTGATGCAATGGCTGTTAATAGTTGGATGCAATATAACTGGCTCAATTTAGCACCGCTGCTAAATGCAAGTGATATTAGGATAGTGCACAAAACACATTTGAGTGATACTGTATTTCACGCCCACAATCAATTAAATGAGATACATTTAAACAACTACTCATGGGACAATCAACCAAGGCTGTGCAAATCTCTCACTGTGGAGGACTCCAGGAGTATTGGCACGGAAGTGTTCAAGGATTAAAAGAGTAAATATTAGAAAAAAAAACCTGATCAGCTGAATAACAGAGTGAGTAGGAAGACAATAAAAATTTGAATTTAAGCTATAGATTATCTCCCAAACAGCTCCAAGTATTTCACATGCATTCAAATACGGTGACTTCTACAGGCAAACATGGTAGCCATTTTATGCACAGTAAGATTCCACAAACAGGTTGAATGACAAGTTGATTTTTTTTTAATGTATTGGCTGAACAAATAAGGTCATCCAGGACACGAACAGAAGTTCCTTTTAAGTCATCAAGTAATGCTTTGGGATCTTGATCTTTAACCTAAACCAATAAAGATAGCCAGGACTTCCATTTGTCATCTCAATGAAGGAGAACAATTCCAACAATAAGGCACTGTGATGGTTCAGATTATTAGCTCAAAGCCCTAATTCAGAAGTAATTGTGCTACCAACTGAACCATGCTGACACACCATTCTGATGAAAAAGATTTATTTCTGGACAGTCAATTAATAAACTTCTCAACAGTGTTGAGTGTGCATTTTCTGTCTATGAGCAAAACTCAAACTGAAAATTAATAATTCTACTTCTACCCATTAAGTAATTAATTGAATAATGAACATATTATTCATCACTGAAGTTTAACCCAGGTAAAATGTCATACTCTAAGATCAAAACTTTATGCCACATCAACAAATGACCTCCCTCAATTAGCTATGCCAACTACTTGTGAAAAAATAAACTATCTTGGCTAATACTTGGTAAAAGGAATTCTGGCTAAAAACAGAGTTCATATGGGAAATATCTCTAGAATGGGTTAGAAAAAAAAATTAAAAACAAACACCAACAGGAACAGCAACAAACTGTTAACATGACCACTCTCAGAATCATGCAATGCAGTTTAGTGTTGCACATCAATACTGGGCATATCTGCTCCCAAACATGTAACCACAGATTTTACCTTCTCCTCATAAACAGGATTCCCCAATAAACAGGAAATGTGGAGGAACTCCAAATGAAGAGAGCCAAACTCTGCAAGAATGCTCGCTCGCTGCGAGGCCCACACATAATTACGACCTATCCCACTGAAGAGAGAGAGTCAGGTTCAGTTACAAATTGCACCTTCTCTCCCACCCCCGTTTTCCTTAAACATACTATGCCACTTGACTGCAGACAAGGTCACAAAGACTAAATACGCAAAAAAAATCAAAGCTGCATCGATGACCGTACCTAAAGTTATGTTCTGTGACTAATTATTCTGAAAATAAAAGCATAGCAGGATGTTTTAAAATGGATCAATATTAACCAGCCAGCTCCAGCATTCTACCATCTACATTAATTTTGAGGAAGGGTAGAAGACAGATTACAGTTGTACTTGCATATGATTTCAGCATATGCTTGCTCAAGAAAAACGAAAGTCATCTGTTTGTGGGATGCATGAATTCGGTAAGGCAGCTCATATTCACTGTTGCATATTTCCCTTAGCTCATAGAAATCAGTGAAGAAAAGCTACAGGAAAATTTCAATTGCAGAAATTTGCAACTTTGTCACCAATTTGATTTTAGAGCAAAGCAGCATCTCACCACAATGTTATTACCATATCCCAGAAAGAGAGTAATTCTGTCAAAGTCCAACATGAAGTTACAAGCATGAATCCTAGACATCTCTAGACACTTTGCCGTAGTAGATAAATGCCCTTCTAAAACATAAAAAAGTGACAGAATCAGAGTCAAACGTTTGGACAATCAGCAAACAAATGTGACTTCAGGCCTGAAAAGATCAAATCAATAACTCCATTTAAGATAGACTTTTGCCTTACATTCACCAATGCTTTATAAAGGATACTAAGCTACCTTCAGTCAAAGGCATTCTGCTTACTTGTCTTGGTGATCCATATTATGTAGGCACGCAGATCGACAAAACTGAAGAAGCTTTAAGAATGGGAATGTGCAGCTCTACTCATTACCATTGGCAACTTCGGTGTTCGAAATAGCCTGTATCCACCAAGTAAAGGAATATGATCCTGTTTTCCAGGTTGCAGAGAAGAGTTTTTCTTCTCACATTTGGATATAATACCCAAAGCCAGTAGACAACATGAAAGTGCTTCACTCTATGCTACAGTCCATCCTTTACAACATCAAGAGTTCCATCAGATTGGAAGTTGGCAAATGTTACACAGCTTTCCAAGAAAGGAGGGAGAGAGAAAACAGGGAACTACAGGCCAGTTAGCCTATCAGTCGTTTGAAAAATGCTGGAATCTATTATTAAGAAGTCTGAACATGTAGTTAGAAAAGCACAGTATGATGAGAACAAGTTAACATGGTTTCAGTAAAGGGAAACTCTGTTTGACAAATTTATTAGAATGTTTAGAGGACGTAACTGGTAGGGTAGGTAAAGGGGAACTTGGATTTCCAAAAGGCATTCGATAGGGTGCCACGCAAAAGGTTAACAGGCAAGATAAGGGCTCAGAGTTGGGGGGTAATATATTAGCATGGATAGAGGATTGGTTAACGGACAGGAAGCAAAGAGTGGGTCAAAGACTAGTATTTTAAACTTAAGGATAATTAAGAGGGCATGAAAGCAGAGTCAACAAAAGTGAACTGGCAAAGTAGGTTAAGGGATATGTCAATAGAGATGCAGTGGCAGACATTTAAGGGAATATTTCAAGATACGCAGAATATTTACATTCCAATGGGAAAGAAAAATTCCAAGGGGAGGACCTACCAACCGTGGTTAACTAAAAAAGTTAAAGATAGCATCAAACTTAAAGAAAAAGCATAAAATTGCGCAAAGATGGGTGGCAGGTCAGAAGATTGGATAGAATATAAAAAGCAGCAAAGAACCACTAAAAGATTAATAAGGAGGGAAAAATTAGAGTACGAGAGAAAGCTGGCTAGGAATATAAAAACTGATTTCAAGAGTTACTATAGATATATTTTTTTTTAAAGTTAACAAAGCGAACATTGGTCCTATAAAAAGTGAGTCTGGGGAATTAATAAAGGAAATTAAGGAGATGGCAGACGAATTGAACACATATTTTGCATCAGTCTACTTGTAGAGGATACAAGTAACACCTCAAAAATAGCTGTAAATCAGGAAATTAAAGGGAGGGCGGAACACAAGAGAATTACAATCAGGAAAGTGGTACTGGGCAAATTGTTGGAGCTGGGGGCTGACAAGTCCCTGGAACCTAATGGACTTCATCCGAGGGCCTTAAAAAAGGTGGGTAGTAAGATAGTTGATGCGTTGGTTTTAATTTTCCAAAAATTCCTAGATTCGGGGAAGGTTCCGTTAGATTGGAAAATGTAATGTAACTCCTTTATTCAAAAAGGGAGGGAGACAGAAAGCAGAAAACTACAGGCCAGTTAGCTTAACACCTGTCACAGGGAAAATGTTAGAAGCTATTAAAGAAGTTATAGCAGGGCAATTAGAAAAATTCAAGGTGATCAGGCAGAGTCAATATGGTTTTGTGAAAGGGAAATCATGTTTAACCAATTTATTGGCGTTCTTTGAAGTAGTAACATGCACTGTGAATAAATGGGAACCAGTGGATGTACTGTACTTAGATTTCCAGAAGGCATTTGATAAGGTGCCACATCAAAGGTTATTGCGGGAAATAAAACCTCACGGTGTATGCGGTAACATTTTGGCATGGATAGAAGATTGGCTAGCTAACAGGAAACAGAGTAAGCATAAATGGGTCATTCTCTACTTGGCAAGATGTAATTAGTAGTGTGCCATAGGGATCAGTGTTGAGGCCTCAACTTTTTACAATTTATATAAATGACTTGGATGAAGGGACCGAAGATATGGCTGCTAAATTTACTGATGACACAAAGATAGGTAGGAAAATAAGTTGGGAAGAGGACACAAGGAGGCTACAAAGGGATATAGATAGGTTAAGTGAGTGGGCAAAGATCTGGCAAATGCATTATAATGTGGGAAAATGTGAAATTGTCTATTTTGGCAGGAAGAATAAAAAAGCATATTATCTAAATGGTGAGAGATTGCAGAGCTTCGAGATGCAGAGGGATCTGGGTGTCCTAGTGCATGAATCGCAAAAGGCTGGTCTGCAGGTACAGCAAGTAATTAGGAAAGCTAATTAAATGTTATCATTTATTGCAAGGGGAATTGAATACAAAAGGAGGGAGGTAATGCTTCAGTTATACAGGACAGTGGTGAGACCACATCTGGAGTACTGTGTACAGTACTGGTCTCCTTATTTAAGGAAGGATGTAAATGCGGTGGAAGCAGTTCAGAGAAGGTTTACTAGACTAATATCTGGAATGGGTGGGTTGTCTTATGAGAAAAGGTTGGACAGGCTAGGTTTGTATCCACTGGAGTTTTTAAAAAGTAAGAGGCGACTTGATTGAAACATAAGATCCTGAGGGGTCTTAACAGGGTGGATGTAGAAAGGATGTTCCCTGTGAGTGAATCTAGAACTAGGGGCCACTGTTTAAAAATAAGGAGTCGCCCATTTAAGACAGAGATGAGGAGAAATGTTTTCTCAGAGGGTCATCAGTCTTTGGAACTCTCTTCCTCAAAAGGCAGTGCAAGCAGAGTCTTTGCATATTTTTAAGGCAGAGGTAGATAGATTCTTGATAATCAAGGGGGTGAAAGGTTATTGGGGGTAGGCGGGAATGTGGAATTGAGGTTACAATCAGATCAGCCATGATCTTATTGAATGGCGGAGCAGGCTTGAGGGGAGAGTGGCCTACTCCTGCTCCTAATTCATATGTTTGTATTTTCAAGTTGGCAGGCAGTGAATAGTGGAGTGCTGCAAGGATCAGTGCTGGGCTTCAGCTATTTACAATCTTATATTAATGACTTAGATGGAGAGACAAAGAGCAACATATCCAAGTTTGCTGATGATACAATGGTAGGTGGAAAGATAAGCCATGGGGAGGACACAGAGAAGTTTCAAAGAGATATAGACAGCTTAAGTGAGTGGGCAACAAAATGGCAGATGGAGTATAATGTAGGGAAGTGTGAAGTTCTTCACTTTGGTCATAAGGATAAAAAAAAAGCACAATATTTTTTTTTAAAAGGTCTGAAACTTGTAAGTGTTGATGGTCTATGAGGCTTGGATGTGCTTGGACAAGGAACGCAGAAAGGTAGCGTGCAGGTAAAGCAAGCAATTAAGGCAACAAATGGCATGTTGACCTTTATTACAAGGGGTTTGGACCACAGAAGTCTTGTACAATTGTACAGGGTTTTGGTGAGATCACATCTGGAGTACTGTGTACAGTTTTGGTCTCCACATTTAAGAAAGGATATACTTGCATTGGAGGTGTTACAGTGAAGATTCACTAAATTGGTCCCTGGGATGAGAGGATTGTCCTACAATGAGAGGCTGAGTAAATTGGGCCTGTATTCTCTGGAGTTTAGAAGAATGAGAGGTGATCTCATTGAAACATACAAGATTCTGAAGGGGCTCGATAGGGCAGACACAGAGATCGTTTCCGCTGATTGAGGAACGTAAAATATGGGGGCACAGTCACAGGATAAGGGGCTGATCGTTTAGAACTCAGATGAGGAGAATTTACTTCACTCAAAGAGTTGTGAATCTTTGAAATTCTCAACCGGAGAGGGTTGTGGATGATCCATTGGTGAATACATTTAAGGCTGGGGTAGAAAGATTTTTGATCTCTCAGGGAATCAAGGGATACGGCGATCAGGCAGGAAAGTGGAGTTCAAGCCGAAGATTGGTCATGATCGTACTGAAAGGCGGAGCCTTTCCTATTTTGTGTGTTCGAGTATAGGCGGCTCTCACTGCTCTGCAAAACCATGACCACACAACAGATAGTCATACTTAAACTAGAAATCCTCATTTACACAGGGAGGACAAGAGCTGCTGGGTGGCACCATAACACTTTGTATCAATCCAAATATTCAATATGTAGTATCAGTGTTAAATCATCACAAGCTACTAATGCTGCATACTGACTACCCTCTACTGACTTTAAGATGTTGTTCTTTGTATGCTATTAACCTGCCATCAAACATTGTTTGAATATGTAATACAAAAGCAAAATATTGCAGATGCTGGAAATCTAAAATAAAAACAGAAAATGCTGGAAATATTCAGCAGGGCTTGCAGCACCTGTGAAGAGAGAAGCAGAGTTAATGTTTCAGGTCAATAACCTTTTATCAGAGCAGTTCTAATGAAGGGTCAACAACCCAAAACATTAACTCTCCACAGATGCTGCCAGACCTGCTGAGTATTTCCAGCATTTTCTGTTTTAATTTCTGTTTGAATGTGTTTTAGGCAGTTAAACATGGCAATTTTTTCTCAGTATAATGCTTTCAGAAATCATAGAACTGTAGAAGCTTACAGCATTAAAGAAAGCCATATGTCCCATCGTGTGTGCTGCTTTTTTGGAAACACATCACACTGCCCTGGTTTCCTCCATTGTTCTGTATTTTCCTCTGCTCCAAGTAGTTATCCAAGTTTCAATTAAAACAACTGCAATGGTCTTTGCCTCAACTGCTTCCTGCAGCAAACCATTCCATGCTCTCAACTCTGCGTTAACCTACGTACTCACTGTCTTACTGACAGTATTAAAGCGATAACTCGTCATTAACTCCCCAACCAGAGGAAATTATCTTAACCTATTCTGCCCATCAAGACCCTTCATTATTTTATAAACCCAACAGGTTGGGGCCATTTTCTCTAGAAAAGAGAACACTGAGCGGTAACTTGATTGTAGTCTTTACTATGAAAGGGTTTGATAGGGTCGATGCAGAAAAGATGTTACCACTTGTGGGGAAGACCACAACCAGGGGCTATAAATATAAGATAGTCATTAATAAATCCAATGGGAATTCAGGAGAAACCTCTTTACCCAGAGAGTGATAGTGTGTGGAACTTGCTACCACAAAAAATAGTTGAGTCCAATATCATAGATGCTTTTAAGGGGAAGCTAGGTAAATACATGAGGGGCAAAAGAATAGGATATATTGATGAGGATTAAATGAAGAAGGATGGAAGGAGGCTCGTGTGAAGCATAAACATCAGCATGACCCTGCTGGGTCAAAAAGCCCATTTCTGTGCAGAAAATACTTTGTAATACTATGTAGCATCTCCTTGTCCTTCTCTGCTCCAGTGAAAAGAGTCCCAGTCTCTCAATTCTATCATACATATAGTTCCCCATCCCTGACATCTTGATGAATTTAAGCTAAACACGCTCTATGGCTTTAATATCCTTTCTAGATGGAGTGCCCAAAATGGTACACAATACTAAACTATGGCTAAAATATTGCTTTGTACAAGTGCATCATTAGCTCTTTACTCTTATATTCTACGTCTCTATTTACAAGACACAGTTCAAGTCTGGGAGACTCTGTATCCAAAGGCAAGGGGTAAGGGGACATCTCCCAAGGACACCACCAACAGTGCTCTTTATTGATTACCATGAGGTACCAATATCACCCCATTGGGGCCCCGAGTTTCAACTTCCTTCCCCCACCCCTCAGCAAATTCAACAGTGGGCACTTGGTCTCCATATATTACCTTTCTGCAGAAGTATGATTAACATGGGGAAATTAATATAATGGGATGCAGATTTGATTCCTCCTCCCTACCAACCCTCCATAGTGCCACTTGCTGATCCCAACATGCCTTTGACTGCTTCTTGATAGCTAATGAAGACACCTAAAGAGGAATTCCTCAAATTAAATATGAAATGTAAATATGCAAAGAATAACTGTTTACATAAAAATAAAACCAAATGGTAATCCACAATCCCAAACTAATTATTTTGTTCCCATCAGAAACTGATTTTCAAAATCACTGCTGGTTAGTTGTTTCTCTGCTTTACATTGGGCACTATTCTGATTTGAGAACAAAATACAACAAAATAGAATAAATGTAACTTGGCAGTCATACGGATTATGTGACAGGACCAAAGGCTATGTGACATGAAGTAGTCACTTGAGGTTGTTTAAGTTTTAAGCAATCGGATTAAGTCCCACGTAAGGTTAATTCTTAAATACCCTCTATAGTTTTCATCAGAAATCATTCGAAGATATGCAACTATGTGTATGAACAATCTGGATATTTATGTTGTATTACTGATCATTACATCCCCATGATTCAAACTTGTAAAACTTCAAACAAGCCTCTTTCCAATGATAGCGACTTCCCTTTTGAGTCTACACATATTTCTGTTTTACAAGATTGTACACTCGAAATAGCTAGCATTTTAAGCAATAAGACTGTTCCAAACAAATCACTATTTTATGTTTGATCCTAAAAAATACTAATTTGCAGCAAATACTGTATTAATTCTGCTCAAATGAGGACCAACCATTACATGACAACTGGACATCAAAGGCTACACGAATGACAGTAATATAAATATCATAGAAGTTTTTTTTTAAAAATTCACAATTATTCTGATAGAACCAATTCACAAAAACAAAAGTAGAAAATGGCTGCGTATTTTTTCTTAAATGCAAGGACAGCAATGATTTATAAAGATTGACATATGCTCTTAGATTGTCTCAGCTACTTTCTGCACTGTACTTAAAAAAGTTATTGCAAAGTATGGTAGAAAGCCTTGAAAATAATCAAAAGCGATAAAAATAGGATATTAAAAGACCTAAAAAAGCATGAAGGCCATTAATAACAAACATGCAATGCAGCCTTTTTACCACAATCCTTGTTACTGTAACTATAAAATGCCATACTTTTGGTAGAGGACTCCATATTTCTTGCACATAACACTTAGTTTTGCTGCAACATAACCTATATAATCTGTCTTTTTATTCTTTCTCAAATGGAAGTCTCATGATAGCTTCACAGTTAAATCTTTACCATCAATTTACTTTTTAGCATGTGGCAGGACAAGATACAGAAGCGCAAGGAGAGAGCCAACTGTGTAACAGCCCCGACAACCAATTTTATCTGCAGCACCTGTGGAAGAGTCTGTCACTCTAGAATTGGCCTTTATAGCCACTCAGGCGCTGCTTTACAAACCACTGACTACCTCCAGGCGCTTACCCACTGTCTCCCAAGACAAGGAGGCCAAAGAAGAGTTTACTTTTTTTTTTAAATTCTTATTGTTTCTTTCATGCTGTCAGTTTCAGGTAAACTTACAATCTTTACATCATATTAATTTCACATTAAATTTGCATGCTAGATGTTGGAATATATTTCCTCGTATTAAAAGCAATGTCATAATTCACCATATTGTCATGCAATTAGAGAAATATTTTTGACATAACTTTTAAGTTGAAGCAATACATACAAAATGTGACCAACCTACAGCCCATCCTGTATGTCAATAAGTGACCATGCATCATGCAGCTAGATTGTGTTGCAATGATCTGATGTTTGAAGACCTTGGAAAATGTCACTGCATCAAGAGTTTCAACTATAGGCTATAGCCTATATTTATGTCCTGCTGGTGTGGGTATACATGAGATGCAAAGAAAGGGATGCAAGGTTCTGCAAGGTCTGGACGTGAACCAGCAATATATGTGGAACTGATTGAAAGTAAACACATGTGCTGCACAGTTACACACTCTCAGTGACATTAAAGCTAAAGACACGCACTTGTAAATAACAAATCTCTTCTTACCATATAAGCTTTCCCTTCTCTAAAGAAATTAAATCAATTACCATTGGATTGCATCTGCAAGTGGATTCCTTGATAACTTGCTAGTTCAAAATTTGTAAAAGATTTGACACTGTTTTAATTGTGGTTTAAAAACTAATGTTAACCCTTTGAGAACTTGTAAGTTGATAAAATGAGCATCTTTGTTTTCATGCATTTGAAAATGATCTTATAAATATTATAAGCACACCTGGAAAATGTGCACATGTACAAAGTATCTGTTAATGCAAAACATTATTGAAATTAACTGGAAAATCATGATATTGATTTTGGTGAAGAAATGCTCAGAATCTTCAAACAAGAACTTATTTTAATTCTAAAACATTCTCTGCTCAACAAGAAAATATGACAAATAACAGATAAAAATACCACTATAAAATAGACTCCATGTATTCTTTCAAGAAAAATATTTTATCTCTTCTAAAAAATACAAATGATGGTTTGATGGTGAATATGTCAGAGGGTTTGTTATACCTAAATATTAATTCTAATCATTCCAATAACTGCAGTTTAAAATAATATGTACATTCCATACAATAGTAATAGATGCAATAAAATTATAATATTTGAAGATATGCCATCCTGCATTTGTAATCTTAGGCTGTAGTTACATTGTACATACCAATCTATCAGTTTGTGTTTTGAATGCACAAATCGCATTGACCAGAATTATATTGCTGCTCAGATTTGCTAACTTTTCAGTATTTGCAAAGCATGTTCCAGTCTCAGAACATACATGCAGAGGACATAGGCATGAAAATACATGCACATTCGTTAATGTATGAACACATAATACCAAAATTGAGTCTTGAAAGTGAAAGTTAATTTTTCAGAAGAAACTTGCTGTACATACTTGCTTTTAGGGACAAAAAGATAATGCAGCATTTGTATAATAGAGCAGGGGTTTTGATTCCCCTCCAACTGAACATTCACCCAACACCCTGATGTACAGCTGTATTTTGAAACTACAACTATAATGCCATTTGTGAACTGCAAAACAGGTCTGAAACCTCTAACTGTTGCAAATTTCATTCCTCCTCAAATTTGTGGTGCAGTTAGATGCCAGCGAAGCCAGAAGTAGCAGTATAACTGCAATCCCATTCTTTCCTTGTTCTACCATTGTGTAATATGCAACATTAGGTACGCAAACTCACCTCTTCAGGTTCACCATAGCCCAAGGAATGCCTGTCGGGGTGTTAAAGGAAGGCAGCAGCTTCTCCGCAAGTTGCGCAGCTTTTTGCTTAAAGACCTACAAAAACAAATGAAAATATCAAAGAAAATCCACGTGTTTCATGCTTACACTGTAGCGACTAAGGGGACACAGAAGTAAAGCAACCATTTCTATGAGAATTGGATCAATCCAAAGGAATTTTTTTAAATTCCTTCATGGAATTCCTTCGTCACTGGCAATGCCAGCTTTTGTTACCCATCCCTAGTTGCTCTTGAGATGGTTGTGGTAAGCTGCAGTCTTAAACTGCTGCAGTCCATGCAGCAGTCTGGTACAACTGAGTATCTTGCTAGGCTTTTTCAGAGGGCAGTTAAGAGTCAACCATCTTGCTCTGGTTCTGGAGTCACATGTAGGCCAGAACAGGTAAGGGCAACAGATTTTCTTCCCTAAAGGACATTAGTGAACCAGATGGGTTTTTACAGCAATCAACAATGGTTTCCTGGCAACATTACTGAGACTATTTCAATTTCAGATTTTATTCATTAATTGAATTTAAATTCCACCAGTTGCCAGTGTCCCTAGGGCACTATCCTGGGCCTCTGGATTACTAGTACAGTGACATTACCACCGCCATCACCTTGATGGAGTATATGTGAATTGACGAGGTAACCTTCTCTGGTATCTAGATCCCATGCACTGAAAGTAGTAATTCACCTCATGGCTGAAAAATCCTATAGGCAGCTCTCCATCCCAATCTTGAGCAAGAGGACAGTTTCTAGCGAGTTAAGCTTCAAGTGGCCCAGGTGCAATTCAATTGGAGGAAATACAACTTTGGTCGTGCATGGAGTAATGCACAGTTACTTGCAGTTTACAGGAAATGAGCTGTTTCCTTCTACAGCGCAACTGTCTGCATTTGATTCTTGATCGGACAGCAACTGACTTTGGAACATGTTCAGCACTGCTGGGACTAAGTGACCCTTTAATGAAAAGATCTTACATAATGGACCTGGTGCATGCCATCGAAACATGATCAGTTCCTACTGGACAAACTCACTAGCTGCATGTGCCCATCTATTTATTTATTTTTATTTAGAGATACAGCACTGAAACAGGTCCTTCGGCACACCGAGTCTGTGCCGACCAAGAACCACCCATTTATACTAACTGTGGGAGAAGTTTGCTGAGCTTTTGCTTCTATAACTGTTATTTGAGTAAGTAGATTAATATAATCCTAGTGAATACATATACATATATTCTTTCATATATGAGTTGAAAGCAGAGCTACATATTGGTACAAAATGGAGTATTTGACAGAGGCATTGTGGGACAGATTAGTTAGCTCACAGTTGGAGCTTGGTACAGCATGGCACAGATACCAACAGGGGGCCCCTCTTATCAGTGTAACTGCAGACTGCGCGAAACCCTCAGGAATGCAGGCCCAATTAAAAGTGACAGTTGGAAGACTCAAGGATAATTGATAGGGCCTGAGCTCATCAATTGGTGATCAGGGGCTTGCATGAGCTGATCACGTAGCCACATGATGCCTAATGAGTAATCTAATTGGTAATATGTGTAATGTATGTAATCAATAACCGTTATGATTGGATTATGTCCAGTTGTGGATTTCCTTTGTCCGGTGGAGTAGCACTGGACCGCCTTTAGGGAAGGTGTGCACCCCATGATATCATGCAATAAAGTGTTTATTCTCAAAGTCTGAGTCCGGAGAATTTGTTCAACAATTTGGCATAATCTGGATTTCTCCAACAGTTTGGCGTAGTTGGCAGGATCCCTGAGTTCATGGGATCCAAAAGAACCTAGTGAAGAACTAATCAACAGAATCAGGGGTAAGTCAACTTTTCTACGACTCTAATGTCTCAATTACCCAGCCTGAGCCTGAATTAAGAGGGCGACTGGGCCCCACACGAAGGCCAGGGTTAACTGGGAGAGGGGGACTAGGGGTCAAGGAAGAATTGGCTGAAATCTGACCAGAAAAATCCAGTAAAATTTGGCGAATTTGATGTAGTAGTGGTACCAAATTCCGGGAATTTGGTGATCCTAATTTGAGTTTGCGCAAGCTGTTCCTCCACCGGGTGGAGTAAAGAGGCTGTGGGACAAAAGGAGTTAGGACAACCGTCTGGGACGGTAAACGACTGGGGCTGTAACTAAATTTAATACCAAATTGACCCGACAGGCACGTGATCGTTGCTCCTGAGTACACAAGCCGGGATCTGGCCCTAGAGAGAGAGGCTGTGAGACGGAGGGAGAACGAAAGAGCGTTGTGGCCTGAGAGACGGGGTGAGCCGGTTAGCTGACCTTGAAAATTTATTAACTGCGCCTGTTCGTTTCCTTGTGTGTGGTTCGTCCTTTGTTTGTGTTACTGTGTCTATTCGTTTTCTTGTGTCTTGTTCGTTTTCTTTTGTTTTAATTCTACTTGATTCATAGAAAAGAACTCGTAAGTGAAGAAGGTTTTTGAGAAAGTAGAAGGAAATCTGGACTCAACGGCTTCCAAGAGGGAAGGGTCGCCCCTGGGGACAAGTAATTCGTGTCCTCTGGAGAAAGGCGACCCACATCCTTTTGCCCCCTCGAAGGAGACGCAGAAGCGCCACGGTAAATATGTGTTTTCAAGATAGGTATGTTTTAGATTAAAAACAAGTTACTGTGTCTTTGATTCGACTGTGAGAATGTTGGAAGCTTCCGCGAACAAATTGAATGTCTGGGATGTAGAACTTGTGTTCTGTACAACTTGTGTTCTGTAGAACTGACTGTCATTAACTCTTTGTTGTCTGGCTTTAATGTTGAAAGCATGAGTCTATTAAGTTGTTTGGAATTGAATGAGTGTGAAAAGTGATTGTTGAGTGTGTTCATTTCAATTTAAGATTGTGCACCCAGGAATGGGATATAAAATTGAATTATATTTTAAGTTAAAGTTTTATTTTTATTTTAAAAGTTGGTTTTGCAACTGTGAAAAGGCAATGAACAATTTTCTAAGAGATAAGCTTCAGCCTTGAAGGTCTGAAGATGTCTGGCAGAAATCCAATTTGAAGTTCAAAACATTGCTTTAATTGGAAACTCTGCTATTGTTTTATTTTACAGTCTAAACTTGAAGACATGTTTTACTGACTGTTTTAAGCAGCAAATGTTAAAAGATTTAATATTGGTTTAAGGGAGAGATAGATAAACAAAGGAGATACAGGAAAGATTCTGTCTGTTTAAAAAGCTGGTGTTAAGTCTTCTGTTATAAGAATGTTAAATAACTTTTTCTTTAGTTTTTGATTTTATTACAGTCATTTGAAAAGGCGCCTGAAGAAAGAACAAGAGAATGATGTAATTTACCTATCTTTTAAAATGCTATTCTGTTCTGTGTGTAGTTAATAAGTAGCATAAGTTAATAAGTCAGAATTGAATTAATACTATTAAGATTAATTGACCTGTTAAGTTGAAGAACTGGAAATTTCATTTGTTGCCACAATGAACTTTCAAGTTTATTATGTCATGTTTTGGAGGAGTCTTCAGTTCCGGACAGAGGACTCACTCATATAACATTGGCAGTTTTGATTTTTAAATATTATTGCAGTGAATTGGAATTTGGAATCATCTTTGTTAAAAAAAAAAATAATAATCATCCTTGGATTAGAAACCTCTTATTTAAGGATAAAAAAAAACATTTAAAATGGAGAGTTCAAACTTTTCCATTAAAACAAAAGGGTTACGTAAAGCGACGCAGCGGAGAATGCTTTGCTCCGCCCCTTGGAGACAAGCAAGAAATTAACCCTGCTGCAACTATCTTTATCAATGAGACAAAGTGCTTGAGAAGGAGAGATAGTTGCAAGCACTTCTGTCTTTAACGTACAAAAAGTACAACCAAGTCTGGGCATAAGAAATTGGAATCGATAAACAAAATTAAATTGATATGCGTGGTTATTTAAAGCATTCAAAGGGAAACTTACTGTTATTTGAATTTGGAATAATCTGAGATGTCGAAAGTCCAGTTTAATTTGGCAAGTTATTTAAGGAATTAAAATGTCATCTAAGGAAAAAAAAAATATACACTAATGTCTGGAATCAAATGGAAATGTTTGATTTCTGTTTTAAGGAATTATGAATATTAATTGTAAAGGTTCTCCAGGGCTCAAAATGAAATAGAATTATAATTAATGGGAATTGGCAATCAGATCTGGCTGATGCAAGCGCTAATAAAGGAATTCTGGGGATAAACAAATAGTGAAATAAACAGCTAATTTCCAAGAAGCCTCGAATTTTCCAGTGAAAGTCAGGAAAGTGTAGATCAGACTAGCAATTGATAGTTTTCTCTTGGAGATATGAGTTTTTAAAGAGTGCTACATTTGAAAGTCTTGCCATAACCTGAGACATCAGGACCCTGCAGGGGGAGGTAAGCAAAGATCTCAGATAGACACCACCAGCATTCCCCCCCCACCCCCCCACCCCCACCTTTTCCTCACCAATGATATTTGATCTTTTGATAAGATCACCTGAGAGATCAGAATATGTGGCATGACAGTGGAATACCAGTGTAAGTGTGCAGATGTGATTTGTTATTTGGAAAGCAACGGAAGCATTTGTGGCATTTTCAACTTCAAAGGCGAGCAACCCTAAGGATACCAAAAAAAAAATAGATTAAAATGGAGTGTGGTTTTTTTTCCGATCAAAGAAAAAGGTTTTGTAAAGAGACGCAGCTGAGACGATTTTGCTCCGCCCCTTGAAAAAAAAACCCCCGCTGCAGCTGCTGTTTTTCCATTTAACCCACCACACAATTTTGCATTGCTGAGAGTAAAATTTATACATATTGGACATTGTTAAATTTTAAATTTCTAAATTGACAGATATAAGTGGACAAATTAATCCATTGGGCTCAGGGGCAAAGCCACAATAGATTCTTTGTGTTTTTTTTAAGCAGGTGACGGCAGGCCATGTGAGAATTGATGCCACAGCAAGAGATCCAGCAGCTTTGAGAATTTAAGACCTTAATTGCAGACATCAAATATCACAGCATCTGCATCAATGAGACAATTTTCAGCATCTGCAGTATTTTGCTTTTATTTAGTAGACAATTTAATCTACCAGGTGTGTCAGATTTTGACAGCAAAGGCCCTCCAGGGACCTTTTGTGTCAAAATCATTGGGGGGTGTACAAGGGAAGGAGCCAACAATCAAACCAGCATTCAAAATTTATTAAACGGACAACAAGCTCCAATCACCACGATTACCCCCCACATTTTAAATACTAACGAGTAAGGTTACGACCCAACAGCCACAAGTGACTGGTCATGGACTATATGAACTATGGGGCATTGCACAACATGTTGGATGGAAAGTGTGTACGGTGTTCCACAGATGACCGTGCTAACGGCGTGACCAGACAGAAAGGGGAAGGGGCAACTGAGAGCTGTGTCTTTGGAATTGTTTGTGCCCCTCCCATTGGGCAACAGATGATAAGGAAAGTTGAAAGGAACATGGATGTGTGTGGGTACATCGAGCCCAGGGGAGGCATTGTATGATAATGTTAAACATGAGATTGTGCCTGTCCTGGTCAATATCTCAGGGATGCAAATGCCGGGATATTGTACGGAACAGGCAAGAAATATGTATAGTGTATTAAGTAAGATTTGTAATGCAGCAGGCTGCCGATGCCATGGGTGCCACTAAATTTAGAGGCCAGGATCAGCTTTATAGAACAAAGTAGAAAATATAGGGGTGATAAGGGGAAAAGATTACATAAAATACAATGATATTTTACCCTATGTTATGGAAATTAGAAAAGAGGCAATTGGAACAACATTGTCCATTGTCTGAGAGTAGTCTGGAAAACCAAGTGATTATATGTCCTCATCCTAAATATAAAATGGCAGAATCAAAATGTGGATTTAATGCCACTGTAAACTGCATCATGGAGACTAGGAAAGCATTGTCAGGGCTAACCCATGTGGCCTATATGGGAAAGGGGAGATATTGCTTAACTACCACAGCGAGGGAGTATCAGTATGGACGTAAACGGACTTGGCCGGTGAGCAACAGTACATTTTGGTTCAACCCACAAATACCAACCCGAGTAGGGAAGATGGAGTTGGTAGAGATACATAAACAAAAGACAGAAACGATAACTGTGACAGAAAGTATTAAGGATTTGACTATTCAGCCATTGCCCACACGCTTGGGTAAAGAGAGACAGCAGCTAGAAGTCACTGCTGCAGTGTACTACAATTTGGAACAACAGTCGAAGATGCTACAGGATGAGATTGACGAGATAAATGATTCTACCTGGCAGGAGGACTTATGGAACTGGGGGTCAGACGTGCAGATACACCCCTGGTTTAGAATTATCCCCCATGTCCTGATAGTGGTTTTGGGTATCATGGTGTTAGATGTGACATACTTAATTTGGCAACTTAAGAAATTAATTAGGCGATGTAAGAGGATGTATGAACACAGGTTGGACAGCTACCCGAAAAAGCAATTAGTGTTCGAACTTGCTCTGTCAAAGGAGGGACAATTAGTTATGCCATAAAAGGGTAATTGTATAACCTTTTCATATATACTTAAAATGAATTAATGAATGATCAATGTACTCTAAGATGTTTGTACAATCGAAATTGTAATTGTATAAGTGCACCACCTTTTATATTGTAAACGAGTAACTGAAGCCCTTGCAAAACCTATGCCTTTACAGAGTTCCCGCAGGCCCCTCTTGTGGCACAAGCAGGCAACGTATTGAGTGCGACCCCTCCGGGTGTTGAAGGCTGTTTCGAGACAAATAGAGACCATTAAAGGCACCTAGGTGGGATCAAGGGAAGGATTCTTAAAAGGTTTTGAAGAGTCAAGAGGGGACTGTGGGAACAGAATTTTAGAATTTTAAGAACAGAATTTTATGGGGACATTTAAGATGAAATTAATCAATCATGTATTGCTAACAAGCTAGCTTCAGTGCTGGAGGGAGGGACAGCTTATCAGAAATGACTTCAGGGCTGCCGAGGCAACTTGGCCTTGCGGCTGGTGCAGTGTGGAGGGGGAGAGAGATTATGCTTTAACAACTTTTTAACCCCTACCTCTCCCCTCTGCATACGATGATGTTTTGTTATCATGGTATGATAAAAGGAGGGATTGTGGGAGAAGTTTGCTGAGCTTTTGCTTCTATAACTGTTATTTGAGTAAGTAGATTAATATAATCCTAGTGAATACGTATACATATATTCTTTCATATATGAGTTGAAAGCAGAGCTACATATTGGTACAAAATGGAGAATTTGACAGAGGCATTGTGGGACAGATTAGTTAGCTCACAGTTGGAGCTTGGTACACCATGGCACAGATACCAACAGGGGGCCCCTCTTATCAGTGTAACTGCAGACTGCGCGAAACCCTCAGGAATGCAGGCCCAATTAAAAGTGACAGTTGGAAGACTCAAGGATAATTGATAGGGCCTGAGCTCATCAATTGGTGATCAGGGGCTTGCATGAGCTGATCACGTAGCCACATGATGCCTAATGAGTAATCTAATTGGTAATATGTGTAATGTATGTAATAAATAACCGTTATGATTGGATTATGTCCAGCCGGGATGGGCTGAGTAACTGTATATCCGTTGTGGATTTCCTTTGTCCGGTGGAGTAGCACTGGACCGCCTTTAGGGAAGGTGTGCACCCCATGATATCATGCAATAAAGTGTTTATTCTCAAAGTCTGAGTCCGGAGAATTTGTTCAACAATTTGGCATAATCTGGATTTCTCCAACACTAACCCATATTCCCTACCACCTACCTACACTAGGGGCAATTTACAATGGCCAATTTACCTATCACCTGCAAGCCTTTGGTGGTGGGAGGAAACCCACGCGGTCACAGGGAGAACTTGCAAACTCCGCACAGGTAGTACCCAGAATTGAACCCAGGTCCCTGGAGCTGTGAGGCTGCGGTGCTAACCACTGCGCCACTGTGAACTCTTGGTCAGGAAGTTCAAGGTTAGTCTGCTGCAACCTAAGTTTCCTATGCCAAAAGAAGATCTGAAGTACATCAAGCCATGACTGGTGAGATTGTGTGTGTGTGTGTGTGTGTGTGTGTGTGTGTGTGTGTGTGTGTGTGTGTGTGTGTGTATATATAGGCCCCTTTTTAATCATGGGAGAAAATAAATACAGTTCCGTGACACAAGCCACTCTCTTAGGCATAGAATGAATGAAAAAATAGAAGTTTCAAAATTTGCATGTCTTCGGGGAGCAGAATCTGAGCAGTGTATCAGAATGATAGGCTAAGAAGTTCATTTATTAGCTGTTCACTGTATACATAAACAACTGCTCAGCAGCACAATTACTTAAATTTTTAGTAATCAGCTGGGCTATTGGCCAAAACAGTTGTTTTAACCAGATGCAAGAACTGGCTCAAGCAACGCCCCCCCCCCCCCCCCCACCCCCCACCATCACCTTCTTGAGTGAGTAGGAATGGGCAATAAATGCAGACCTGGTGATGCCCACCAAGAATGAATGAAACCTCTCTACCTCTCCTTCCTCCTTTAAGGATTCCTTAAAACCTACCTCTGACCAAGTTTTTGGACATCTCTGCCGTAATATCTTTTTATGTGGCTCCATGTCAAATTTTGTTTTCTCATGCTCCTTTGAAGTGTTTTGGGATATTTTATTACTTTAAAAGCTACTTTAAAAATAGTAGTAGTTGTGCGTCAACTATAAGAAATTATATCGAGACTTCATCTGGACATAAGTTGGAGCAATTCTGATGCTAAGCAAGTTATTTATATATGAAAGGCAGACATCAACATGACTTATTACTCAACAGTAAAAATAGAGTGTATTTTTAAAACCATTATTGTAGAGTAGTCAAAAATTGCATTAAGAAAAAGGACTGCCCCCAAACATGGTATTTATGCCAATGGGAATCTTGATCCTAGCGAAATATATTTCCTTTAAAGTCTGCAACATTTTTGTGTAAACAATAGCACTGTGGCACTGCTAAATCCTTTCAAATAGAGTACCTCAGCAACATTCATATGAGGTCTGTATCATGGCTTTTTTTTTTTAACCCCTGTTTTATTACTAGCTCTTTCATTCCCTCTATAGACATGCAGAATGGAAATTCTTTGCTGCAATATCAGGGACTGCACAGAAGCTGAGAGCAAGGGAAACCCATATAAAAGCAAATGCCTTGTACATTAGTCTATAAACTTAGCTTCAGCTGAAGTTTTTAATTTAAATTGAAAAGCTGTTTTAATAGCTACAAGTCTATTATTCTTAATGGAATATTAAGGCATAGAAATGGAAGGAGAAATCTGTACAGTGCAAACATGCTCACAAGAGTCAAAGGGAAATAATGTTCTTTTATTTCCTTTTTCTGTATTTATATAATTGCAGTTTCTGGTAGAATTAAAGAAAGAGTTCTATAAAAACAAAAAAGTGTTTGAAGGTATAATGGAATCAAGTTTCAAATTACATTAACATGATAAAGGTGTTATAAAGATGAAAATTTGGAGAACACAAGAAGTTAGCACAATGGCTACCCGATTTCTGTCCATTAAAATTAAACTGCGCTACATCTGTGTCCTAAGCAAAAGATATATTATTCATCATAGTTTATTTAGTACAGTTAGGTAGCAGTGGTGCAAAACAACCATTATGCCACTAAATCCAAATACAGTGGCAGCTTCAAGCATTTCCTAATCTGATATGGCAGAGGTTATATTGAATCCAACTTGGAGCTCTCCTTCCATATCCTTGACAATGCATCTAAATCCCATGTGCCATCAAGCAATTTCCAGGTATTTAATCAGACTGCTTATTTTATTCCTCTCAGTAAATTTGACGCACTAAAAGCAATTTAATGCTTCAACTGCATGATTTAAGATTGTTGCGACTAGCTAGCTGGCAAAGCAGGTACAGATTATAAAATGGATTCCCATGAGGTATAAATTGACTTCCCATTATTTTCTGCAAAAGTCAGTCTGACCTTTCAAAACTCAATGCTGAATACATCCTCAATTTCCACTTGTGCCTACTTACCAGAATGTGCGAGTGCAAATATGTATGCAGATATCCATGTGAAGTTGTGGAAGGGGGAAGATGGCTCTTTAGTGAGAACAAAAAACAAATACTCGCTTTACCACAGAAATATAAATCAATTTACTAAATACAAGACGAGGACCTTTTCTGAGTGATTTAATCAAAAGGAGTGAAGTAAAGAAATAGCTCCTGTGCGCAGCACTTCATTTTGGGTGAGCTAATTTGATTAATCATATTGCTGGGCCTGCATGGACCTCTCCCCCAAAATTGGGAAAGGTCCCAGCCAGATCAGCAAAAAATTGGAAATGTGACTTCATATTAACAGGGGCATTATTCACACCTTCAGAGCAACAACACATAGGTGAATCTCCAGGCAGTGGAAATGGGGTAGATCCTGAAATAAAGGAATTGACTCAGTTTATAGAATTGCTTCCATATGGAAGTGGCATAGAGTACCTCAGTTAGGATGAAAGATCACAGATCTGAAATGTTAACTGTTTCTCTCCCTCCACAGATGCTACCAGACCTACTGAGTATTTCCAGCATCTTCTGTTTTTATTATGGCACAACGGAGCTGCTGTTTTAAGTTTAACTTAAAGGGTATTGTTAGGTTTATTGTCAGTTTTGAACCTTGATTCTCAAAGTGAGATTGTTAAATCTGTATGAGTTTTGAATGTGATAGTTAGGAATTGTGCCCTCCAATGACATTATAAAAATTCAGGATTCATTTTTATGGGAATGAGATAAAACTACATAAAATTATTACAGAAGCAATGTACTACTGAAAATCTGAAATAAAAACAGAAGATCCCAGAAATATGCAGCAGCTCAGGCAGCATCCGTGGGGGGAGAAACAAGTTACGGTTTCAGGTCACTGACTTTTCATCTGGAAAGGAAAGGGAGATTGAATATGGGTCTATAATTTGCAAGGACAGGGTGCATTTTAATGAGCAGGACAACATGAGAAATGGAAACTATTCGCAATGTCAGCTAGCATGGGAGCTAGGGAGATATGTGCAGCAGTCAAAGTGTGCACACAAATAGAATTTAGATCACACAGGACAGGGAAGAGACGATATTAAAGCCAAAGTTGAAGTCCGAGGTCCTGTGGTCAGATGAAGTCAACTTGTAGACAGTGCGGAGTAACCTTGGAGCAACCCAGAACCAGAATTGTTTTCTAATTTAGCTTAAAAAAAATGTCCTCCCTTCCAGGGAGTATATTCTGGGATTATACCAGAATATTAAAGCATTGGGAGAATGGATTTAATGATGAGTAGATGTACCATTTGGCAGAACAAGTTTGATGGACCAACTAGTCATTTCTGTCCTTTTTCATACATTGCAAAATGTTAACCTTTTTTTTCTCTTAACAGATTCTTACTGACCTTGTGTATTTCCAACATTTCCTGTTCTTATTTCAGATTTCCAATATCTGCAGTTTGCTTTCTATTTCCATTTTTATTACTCAGTATTATGGAAGCATCAGTGGTAATTTTATAATTTGAACCTTAAAGTATGTTCATATTTCTGGAGAAAATGAAAAATTAGTGGTCATGGTTATCCCTGGATGTTTGTTTAGCTCTGTCGAGTCATAGAGTTATACAGCATAGAAACAGACCCTTCGGTCCATCGTGTCTGTGCCGGCCATCCAGCACCCAACTATTCTAATCCCATATTCCTGCACTTGGCCTGTAGCCTTGTATGCTATGGCGTTTCAAGTGCTCATCTAAATACTTCTTAAATGTTGAGGGTTCCTGCCTCCACCACCTCTTCAGGCAGTGCGTTCCAGATTCCAACCACCCACTGGGTGAAAAAAAATTTCCTCAAATCCCCCCTAAACCTCCTGCCCCTTACCCTAAATCTATGCCCCCTGGTTCTTGACACCACCGCTAAGGGAAAAGGTTTCTTCCTATCTAACCTATCAATGCCCCTCATAATCTTGTACACCTCAATCATGTCCCTCCTCAGCCTTCTCTGCCCCAAGGAAAACAACCCTAGCTTTTTCAGTCTCGCTTCTTAGCTAAAATGCTCCAGCCCAGGCAACAGCCTGGTGCACCATCTCCAGTGCAATCACATCCTTCCTATAGTGTGGTGACCAGAACTGTACACAGTATTCCAGCTGTGGCCTAACTAGCATTTTATACAGCTCCATTATAACCTCCCTGCTCTTATATTTTATGCCTCGGCCAATAAAGGCAAGTATCCCATATACTTTATCTACCTGTGCTGCTGCCTTCAGTGATATATGGACAATTACACCAAGGTCCTTCTGACCTTCTGTACTTCCTAGGGTCCTACCATCCATTGTATATTCCCTTGCCTTGTTAGTCCTCCCAAAATGCCTTACCTCACTTCTCAGGATTAAATTTGCCACTGCTCCGACCATCTATACCTCCCTGTAATCTAAGGATTTCCTCCTCACTATTTACTATCCTCACCACCAGTTTTCGTGTCATCTGCGAACTTACTGATCATACCTCCTATATTCACGTCTAAATCATTAATGTGCACTACAAACAGCAAGGGTCCCAGCACCAATCCCTGTGGTACACCACTGGTCACAGGCTTCCAATCGCAAAAACAGCTCTTAACCATTACCCTCTGCCTCCTGCCACTAAGCCAATTTTGGATCCAAATTGCCAAATTGCCCTGGATCCCATGGGCTCTTACCTTCTTAACCAATCACCCATGCGGGACCTCATCAAAAGCCTTACTGAAATCAACATATACTACATCTACTGCTTTACCCTCATCGACACATCTAGTCACCTCCTCGAAAAATTCAACCAAGTTAGTTAGACATGACCTCCCCCTGACAAAACCATGCTGACTATCCCTGATTAATCTCTGCCTCTCCACGTAGAGATTAATCCTGTCCCTCAGAATTTTTCCAATATTTTCTCAACCACTGATGTTAGACTCACCGGCCTGTAATTGCTTGGTTTATCCCTGCTACCCTTCTTGAATAATGGTACCACATTCGCTGTCCGCCAGTCCTCTGGTACCTCTCCTGTAGCCAGAGAGGATTTGAAAATTTGTGTCAAAGCCCCTGCTATCTCCCCCCCCTTGCCTCACATAACAGCCTGGGATACATCTCATCTGGGCCTGAGGATTTATCCACTTTTAAGCCTGCCAGAACAGCTAATACTTCCTCCCTTTCAATGCTAATATGTTCAAGTATATCACAATCCCCCTCCCTGATCTCTACACCTACATCGTCCTTCTCCATAGTGAACACCGATGGAAAGCAATCATTTAAAACCTCACCCATGTCCTCCGGCTCCACACACACATTGCCACATTGGTCCCTAATGGGCCCTACTCTTTCCCTGGTTATCCCCTTACACTTAAGATACTTATAAAACGCCTTAGGATTTTCCTTTATCTTGCCCGCCAGTGTTTTTTCATGTCCCCTCTTCACTCTGCTAATTATTTATTTATTTTATTTTATTTTTTTTTTTAAGTGCAACCCTACACTTTCTATACTCCTCTAGTGCCTCCGTTGTTTTCAGCACTTGGGATCCGACATAAGCCTCCTTTTTTTTCCTGATTCAATCCTCTATATCCCTCGACATCCAGGGTTCCCTGGGCCTATTAGTCCTACCCTTCACCTTAACGGGTACATTTTTTTTTAATCCCCAACTTTTCATTTCCCATCGGTGTCCCTGAAGATTTCATTCCCCCTTTGTGGCCCCCAACTTACTGAATCGTATCTTTTAACATTTTTAAATAAAACCCAGAACATACTTGAAGATGGTAAAGAAAATGTTCAGTTGGCAAGTTAATGGAAGTGAAACAGGGCCATGCAGTTCTGAAGCTTTGGGATAATGATGATGTGATCTGGAATCATTGAAAAGGGGGTGGTAGGACGTGGGAGGAGTGGAGAAGTGTTGGGAGTTTGGAGGGAGTCCTGAGAGATACAAACATTGAGAGCAGTCACTGAAATATGGGAGTACTGCAAGGGGGCACCATGGTGTGGGAACAATGGGAGTAGAGTCTGGAGGTGGTGAAAGCAAGAAACTGGGATGTAGCAATGTTGCCTTAGAATGAGGGAAAGGGATAGCAGAGTATGAGAGCATTGGGGCATGGAGCTAAAATCACTAGGTGAGGGGGTCCTAGGATGTAGCACCACCAGGAGTGGTGCCTTGAGGGTGTGGCAATGGCAGTGGGCGGGGGGGCAGTTCCGGTGTGTGGCCAGATGCTGTTGGGATCTGGGAGCACTGGCGTAGACTACAAGGGTCAGGAAGAGAGAACACTGCATATGGGAGCAGTGGAAAGAGTAGAAGGGTCTTGGAGCACAGAGTGTTAGCTCTGTGGACTGGCACGATGGAGAGTGCAGTTTGGGAGCAGCAGATGGTATGAGATCTGAGAACATTGGAGAAGACAGTCCCTCAGTATTGTAATACTGGGGGAGGTGCTGGGAGCTAACAGCATTAGCGGTGAATCTTAGGGAGTCCAAGAGTGCTGAAAGTAGATAACGTTTGTAAGGGAGAACTGGGATCTGGCAGATGCTATGATTGGATAGGTGACAGTAGGACCAAGCAAGGGGAGTTCCATTGAGCTGGATAACAAGAGGAGAGGCTTTGGAGAAATATGGTATGGTGGACCATGTCAAAGACTGCAGAGAGAGATAAAGGAAGACAAAAGAGATAATGTACCATGGTCACAGTCACAGAAAACAATTTCATTGGTGACTTCAATTAGGGCCATTTCAGTGCCGTGGTAGTGTCATAAACCTGTTATGATCAGGTTAGCAATGCGTCTAGGGGTCTTTTGCTGTCTTCACTTGGTCTTATTGTAACAGGGTTTTATTTCAAACACACTGTTTTGAGCTCTCATTTTTGTGAATCCTTGTTCACAACTTTCCAATTATAAGCCAAAGAAATGAGCACAAACAGGTTTCTGAGGTTTAAAGACAGATGTAATTTATTAAAATTTTAAAACTTAATCTCTAATACGGTTCATGCCTATGGATATACATCGTGCCCACGCAATGTAAACATGCAGATAGGAATAGAAAAGATAAGTAGAACAGTTTGAGGGAATATCTTGTTACTGTTTCTTGAACTCGCTGTCGTCTTTGATTGAAGATATGGTCTTGCATTTCATTGGGGCCCAGTAGTCTTCTTCAAACCTTGTTCACATAAGAACTCTTTTCTCTCTGAATTTAGATGTCTTCAATGGTTTCAGTTCCCTGAGAGATGAGCAGGCAGACAGGAGATGTTCTCCGTCCACAAGCACACAACGTTCTCTGTTCAAATCCCTTTGTCGGGAGTTCAAATTTTAAAAAAACTCCCAGATTGTCCAGGTTAGTCATGTGACTAGCTCCTTATATGGAACAGTCTCTTCAACATCCTTTGTTGGAAGTTCAAATTCTCTGCAACAGCCAGTTAGCCATGTGACTAAAACTGGTCTAACCACTTGTGTATTGAGGAAGCAACTGCTGGGTCCCCATTGTTTCAACATTGTCAATACTATGTAAATGTCCTTCCAGTCAATACTTGCAATTTTTAAGTTTTTGTTCATGTGGCGAAATACTGTGCGCCTCAATCTGGGCAGACCCGACTGAGAGATTCAAACATGGAGTTACAGGAAAGATGGGTACAAATCTGGAAAGCACTGACACATACAGGGACATTGTAGATGGGAGACAGAGCGACTACAAGTGTTTCATTTGGAGAGGGATATGATGGCAGTTTTGAAAGGAATGGGGAAGGTACTTGAGGAAAGGATCATTTACAGTGTCAGTTATCGTGGAAACCAGGAAGGGAAGTTGTGTGGTTAACAGATTAATGGGAAGGATGTCAAGGGAGAAAGAGGTGGGTCTCAGGGAGAAGATGAGCTTACAGATGGAAAAGTAGGAGATGCAAGAGGAATTAGAAAAAGACACAGGTGCACAGCTCAGCTGAGAGGGACCACAGGGAAGAGATTGGGCTTGGCGAGCAAGGGGAAGAAAGGGTGGCAGCAGAGGCTGCTGAATATCTCAATCGCAATGACAAAGAGGTCCATGACCTCAAATAATAACACAACTATAAAGGAAGAACAAGAATTGGTTGAGTTGTGACAGCTGGATTTGTTCCATGAACATCACTCAACACTTGCCAGAGAAATCGACTTGTCAGCATAATTTCGCAAGATTTTAAGTAAGAGTTCATTTCCTTTTGTTACGACCGAGTTGGGAAGAGCGCACTGTATATTCTAGTCCCACTTCTCCACAGGTCACAACGTATATTTAAATTTCCCACTTACCAATACAATCATGTATATCTTTCCCCAGGATAAACACATCAACCAGGTTTAACAAAATTATCTGTTTATTATAACCCAAGTCTTAACCAATAATAAAGTAAAACATACACACAAATTGCAATATTAAAGCCCCTTATTTATCCTAGCCCTCACACCCACACATACATACACACTGGTTAACTGGGAAAAATAAAAAGGGATTTGTGTTTACAGTTGTTATAAAGAAATAGAAGGAATAAAAGAAACATTTAGGCTGAAAAGAAGGTATGGAAAGATATCCTTTGTTTTGATTAGGCATTCCAAATGCGTCTTAAAGGCTGTCAATGGGATCTTCCTAGAACAGTTCTTTCCAGGAGATGTTGATGATCAGTTTGGGTAGGCTTTCCAAGAGATGCAGCAACAGTAGGCTCCAAATAAGTCTTACAGCAGGAAGACAGCAATAAGGTTACAGTGGCCACACATTCGATGCAAGGTTCCTTCAAATACACAAGGTTCCTTCAAATACAGGAGGAAATAGGAAACACGCTTGATGCAGGATTTCATTTCAAGAGAAAAAACTGAGCTGGCTGGATCTTCTGCTGTTGCAGGCAACCAACTACTTTTTTTTTTTAACAGTTCAAATTGAAACCAAAACTTTCCAGAAGCAAGCCTCCTGATGTCTATAAATCTTGGCCTGTCACTCCTTTATAAACATCTCTCCAAGTCAAAAACAATGCTTACTGGGTTTTTATTTTGAAAACGGGTGCCTTCCAGTAACTGTTTGCATTTCAAACTTAGTCCAAACCTTCTGAAAAAAAAAACACCCGAAGTTCCAGCATCTATGGAATCCTTTTAGTTTTAAACATCAATTCTCAAAATTTATCAAAAAATGGAAACATTCGTAACTTTACAAAAGAAAGCAAGATTTCAAAAGATACCTTGTCAACTATGTTAATTTCTTAGCAGTAGAATATACCTGAACAATTTTGCTAGGGAGCATCTGGAGATTAAAAACTGAAAATACTAGAAATTTGAAATAAACACAGAAAATGGTGGAAAGACACAACAGGTCTACCAATATCTGAAGAGAAAATGCTAATGTTTCAGTCTGAAAATGGATCTATATCCAAAATGATAAATCGACATTTTGATATTCATTTTCCATCATTGTGTTTTTCCGCTTATATTGATGGAGCTGTGCTATGAGCAATGAGATCTGCGAAAAAGTCCAAAATTACAAGGGGCTGAAGGGAATTCATTAACTTTTAACAAAATAATGAACAGCTTTACTGTACCTCTTCGCCTGAAAGGTAGTAGGCAGCTAGAAGGCCTCCGATAAACCTGATATTCACTTCAAAGACCGAGACTTCTGCATTCTACAGAGACATAAGGAGAAGAGTAAACAAAGTTAGGTTGTGATATATTAATGTTTTATAAGTATTATAAGGGGTCTGTCTATTTCTTATGCACAATTCAGGGGAAAAAGATCCAATTTTGGGGGACGTCTCCTGTTCCCCAAGGATGCCCAAAATATATTGGACACCATAGTGGCTCAAGTTACATTCAGGCATCCCTGGTAGTCACCTTAAACACAAGTTAGGGCCCGTTGCATATGCTATGAGTGGCTGAATGTCAGTTAATGAACTCCTTGGTCAAAAGCTGAGCAGAACAGGCTTCATTTGTTTTTTCCAGATCCTTCTGAGCCTTAACCTTTAAACAGGCCTTTGGAAGCTCCCAACATAAATGTTTGTTTTTTTTCTTCTTAATTTACTTTAATATGGAACCAGCAGCAATAACGCTCTTTCTATCTCCATTGCCCGACTGTGGGCTACTGCCAACCCACTATCATGCAACCTCACCCCCCAATTCCGCTCGCGCTCCCCACATCCCAAAACCTACCTGAGGGCCACTGCTGACCTCATAAGCGTCCAAATTGCTCAGGGGAAAAAGAAAATCAGTAAACTGCCTCAGGGGACAACACAGATGCCCATAGCACATTAGAATTATTTATATGAGGTCTGAAGCCCAAATTCAAATGAGCCTCAGGTCGCCAACTTCTGGTGTTTGCTGCAAGTGTCAAACATCTCGGACCGGAAAACAACTCAAAAAGTATACTTCCCCCACTCTCATGTTTATCATCAACACACAAAAGCACTTAAGTGCCCTACACCATGGACATAATATACAGTAAACCTAGCACACAAATGACAAATAAGTGTTCTGATTGGGTTTAGCTAAGTATTAAAATCAAGAAAGCACTGAGATTTTGTTTTACTTAAACCAATTATTTTGAAATCATGAACTCAAATATTTTCTTTGAACCATTATTTAACAATCTAAAGCCTGCAGCAAGTAAACTGGTATAAATCAGGAAATTTGCCATCACACTTAATTGGGGTCAGAGCTATGGCAATCAAATGGTGTTGGCGTAGTATTGGTGAAATGGTGCAAAAGTCCCAGGAAATTATGACATGGAATAAACAATGGTGTAATTCACATAACACTACAAATGAACTCAACTTTGTACATGTGCCATTTCAATGGTGCAAGTTTCCATATGGTGCTCATCACCCAGCCATCTTACTTTTCCCCTTCCATGAGCTATGTATACATCTACGTGCTGCTTTTTAAACAATTAAAACGTTCAAAATGTTAGAATATTTTCCTTAGGTGATATTGGACAATTATTCCCCAACCCAGCTTCCTCCCTTGCTTCCATCTCAGCCCACTTCAGCAAGCCATAATCTAAACTTCAATTCTCTCATGGCTTCATTTTGACCCATTCAGACCTCTATTTGTTTGCCTGCTTGTGCCTGCGCTGTCACCATTCTGGACCTCATCTTCCTCTCCTTCCTCCTCCTGTGTCGGTTTGGGTTTCAAACATGTAGGGCACAGCCAAATAGGGCACACTGGACAGCAAGAGAGGGAACCATAAGGAGGGAACTCAAGAGAGGGATCGAGGAAGCGTGACAGAAAGCTAGAGAGCAGAACGTAGGGTAGCAAGCACTCAACTTCCATGAATAGTGTGTGGGAAATCAACTTTCTAATTAAGGATGGATATGTCATCTGACAAACCACCTCTCTGACAATTCAAATACTTACCATTAATAAATTTGCCTTTAATTAAAACAGGAAGATGGAAAAAGGTCATTAACAGGAACAGCCATTTGGCCCTTCAAGCCTATTATGACTTACCACACTGAAATCTAGGTTCTTCTCAATCCATTCTTTCCCATCTCGAAACTCATCAAGAAGACCCATGATGTACAGCGTATCTAATGCATCCACAATGGTTGCACCCAACTGGGAATTTCCTTAAAAAAAAAAAACAATATTCAATACTTTACATGGTATCTGGCAAAAAGAGAAACACCTAAATCTGGCCAATCCAACTGTATACCTGAAAATATCATAGTATTGTTTATTTTACTGCATATTTATAGCTCCGTTTTTTTTTTAAATCTAGGGACTTGCCAATCTGCTTCAGAGGTAATCACCTACCTCCCAAGATCCTCCTCCTCCTTAGCCAGCTTCTAGAAAAACTTTCCCTCCCTATTTCTCTCCTTTCGGTCACCTAGAAAACTGATGTCTCCTTCTTAGCTTCGTTTCAACAGCAGACTACACAAACTGAACAGGAATTTGTGATCTGGCAAAAATTGTCACCAGATTAGGAATTCCTGCCAGTAATGCACTACAAAGAGCAAAACAACAGCATGAGGTAGGAGCTGTATTGGCAATGAATGAGATCTGTAACAGGTGCTCCTCAGGAAGGGGAGTTGCAGCAAGCCCCCCGAACAGATGCTTGTAGGCCTCTGGGAGATCAAGTTCAGATTGAAAATAGATGCTGGATTTCTGAATACCTGCAAAACAATGCTTTTCCATCAATTGAATTGTCATTGGAAGACTAAAATGCAGCAAGAAAAGCCTTCAAATCAATGATTCACATCTCTCTCTGACATTCAACGATATTACCATCACTGAAACCCCTACCCCTTGTGGTTGTCACTGACAGGAACTTAACCAGACTAGCCATATAAATACTGTGGTTACAAGAGCAGGTCAGAGGATGGGAATTCCACGGCGAGTAACTCACCTTGAGCCCCCAGAGCCTGCCCATCGTCTACAAGGCACAAGTCAGGAGTGTGATGGAGACTGTCCACTTGTCTGGATGAATGCAGCTCCAACAACATCAAAGAAGCTCACCATCATTCAGGACAAAACAGCCTGCTTGATCGGCACCCCATCCACCACTGGAGCACAGTAGCAGCAGTGTGTACCATCTTCAAGATGCACTGCAACAACTTGCCAAGGCACCTGCCAAACCCATGACAAGGACAAGGGTAGCAGAGGCATTGGAACAACAACTGCAAGCTCCCCTCCAAGTAACACTCCATTCTGACTTGGAATTATAATCGCCGTTCCTTCACTGTCACTGGGTCAAAATCCTGGAATTCCCTCCCTAACAGCACTGTGGGTGTACCTACATCACATGGACTGCAGCAGTTCACCACCACCTTCTGAAGGGCAATTAAGAAAGGGCAATACAATGCTGGCCTTGCCAGCACGCTCACATCCCATGAATGTATTAAAAAAAAACTGCGCTTTCAGTTATACCAACTTTAATTCTTTGCAGAACTGTGCAGTTTAAAGGCATACTGTGATGCCTATTACAAAATCAATGGAATGCTGAACTACATAGACAAAATAGAAGTCACAATATATAGTATTCTGGTCAAAAAACACTACTCTGTCCTGTTCTGATCACTGAGACACAAGTGTTACGATTGGATGAGGATGGGGTCAAAGGGCTCCCCTCTTTTCCCTTTCCTTGTTTAATCACAACAGGTTTATTTCTTTAAGTGGATATATTTACTAATTCAGTGAGTATTTAATTGTTTACACGACATGATCATAAAAAGAGTCAAATGGACCATTTTTCTTGAGCTTAATAAAGAAAGAGGCTAGCTTGATGGTACTTAAACCGATCTAAGTAAAATAATAAAATACGATCCAACCTTATCACACACACAAATAGGTTACAGAGTGGGGAAGGATAGATTGGTAGAATTAGAGCCCGAAGAAATAAAAGGAGCATACAGTCTGTGGAAATTGGTGACTCGGCTGGCTTCAGGCTGAATTCGGTGGGCGTGTGACTTTCCTTTGGTGGTCCTGAGGCTTCCGGTTTGAAGATGTGGACGTTGATTCAGTGGTTCTCTGGGAGGAGGTAATGCGATTGATTTCTTTTGAGGGGGTCTCTGTCTAGTCTTTCCAGAAACTTCTCTATCGACTAGCACCATCCTCAGGCTTAAGTAATTAAGCACAGTGAGCATCAATCGGTGAAAAGACTAGCACAATCAAACACAGATCAATTAAACCACTGAACACTACAGTCTGCAGCAGGAAATATGCCTCGGTGCTCAAGGTCAGCAGGCAGAGTTCGAAGCTTGCAAGGATTGAGTGGTTCGTCTCCACAAGTTTCATATACAGATTTCCAGCCGGAGGATTTAAAAAATCATCATTCGACCTAGCACGTTTTCGTGACACAAGGGAGAGAGACATTTAAATTTAGAGTCAATGCAAAGAACGACAAGGCTAAGCCCCAGTGCCAAGGGCCCGAGTTAATGAAAAGATTAGAGAAACTTGAGCTTTTCAGTCTTGATAAGTGCATTATAAAGTGCATAAATAGTAAACAGCAGAGGAAACATAAATCTATAGAAGAGGAGATGAAAACCCTGGAATCATTTAAGAACCAAATGGATGCTGCAGTGGGGGTTGCTTATGTTAACTAGATGGATAACTACAATGGGCTGAATGGCCATACTCATCCTTAATTATCTTCTTGGCCTTGTGGAAACAAATATCCCTGAAAAAATTGATCCAGCATCTGTAAAGGTTTACATACATACCTAACAGGGAAACAAGTTAATATATTACCATGGCAAATGGCAGCATGAATCTCAAACACAAATATATTTAAGATTCACAATTAATTTTGTAGGAGAGGCATGTTGTGGATGTGATATAATGTTAACCACTGAAGAAAATATGAGGCAAGATTCACTCAAACCATTTTTGTGGCTTATAGTGAACAACAACTTGATCATGCTAGAAAGCTTAACTCAGAATGCTTGATTAATGTGCAGCTCACTTAAACAGCGATTTACAAAAATAGCCACATACTCTAGCTAGTGTTCGCTCTCTATCTGCAACCAGCAATATTTTAAAAAGTAATCATTTTTCATTCATCATCTGTTCAGGGTCATTTCCTCTAGTGAATTCCTGCTTGCACATTCTAATTTTTGCTTTCAAAAGTGAAAACTTGCTATCTAAAATATGAATAGAGCACACCTCAACTAAGAATGTACAACTAGACAGAAAACAGAAGACTCTTCAGCAAGCCAGTTTAACGATGAGTGAAGCTACATAACAGGACTTAAAGATTTTTTTAAATCAATGTTACTGAATTGTTTTCTTTAAGTGAAAGCTTAAAATTATAATAGTACCTAAACCACATTCAGTAACAGAAATCTTTGAATTATCAAAACAGCCACAATAAGGCAGTTAGGTTATGGATTAAAGATACAAACTGACATCTAACTGCATAACTTTATAGCAGGGTAAAGTGAACTTCACAGCATTCAACTCGACTGCAGCACTGAAATATTATTGAGACCTAAAGGTCTGACAGCTCAAGATATGTTGTGCAATTTAGGGTCAATAATGCTTAAATTATGTATTTACAAAGTTTGATAGGGATCTTGTTTAGCTGTTGATAATGTTGCAAGAGAGACTGAAAATAAAAGACAATTTAATGTCTAATATTTTGTACCAAAGATGTTTTTAAATCACATCAGATCTCAAAAATAACATCGGTCAAATTCAATAGATTTGGCAGCAGATCAATAACTGTGGGGGCTTAACCGACCTGTTAGATGAGTGAATTAAGTGCCAAAGCACAAAGAAAGAAGTATGCAACACAGAGTAATCGCAGAACTGAGTGATCTGCAAACAAAGTACTAAAGTAGGGAACCTGATGCAGAGGGGGAAGGAGGCTTTTTTAAAATCTTTTTGTTTTACCTGCTGTAGCTGGTGACTTTTTTTGTCTCTAAGCTGGGAAGCTAACTTCCTATTACTTTACTAAATTAGTTATTAATCAAATAAGCAAGGTTAGATTAACATGACAGGGCAGGTGGTGCGTCGTAACTGCAGCATGTGGGAGTTTATGGAGAGCAGTGCAATCCTGGACAACTATATCTATGGTAAGTGTCAACAGCTCGAGGAACTTCAGTGCAGACTTGCAGAGCTGGACTCCAAGCTTCAGACATTGTGGGACATCAGGCAGGGGGAAGAGTTACCTTGGCATTTTGTTCCAGGAGGCAGTCATACCCCCTTAGGTTAAGTAGAACTTTAGATTTGGTCAATAGCCAGAGACAGGAGGATGTGTATACAAGTCAGGCAGATATGGGGATCCAGGATGTAGTAATGGAGGAGCCTTGGCCCTCGACTTTGGCCAAGGTACTTGTTACCTGGGCAAACTGACCACAACACCAGGGTGCATGTGGCCATTCAAGTGGGGGGAATTAAAAGGCAAGTGGCAGTGATAGGGAACAGCATAGTCAGGGAGATAGATGCTGTTCTCTGCAGCCACGACAGGGAGTTTCAAAGGTTGTGTTGCCTGCTGGGTGCCAGGGTTAAAGTCATCGCCTTGTAGCTGTAGAAAAAGTTGGAATGGGAGAGGAAGGATCCAGTTGTCATGGTTCACGTAGGGTCGAGGACAGAATCAATTTGGCTAGAGCTAAGAAACAAAAAAGCTGCAGTTATACTGCTTGGTGTTGTCTATAGGCCACCAGCTAGTGGGAAGGGCGTGGAGGAACAAATTTGCAAGCAAATTACAGAGAAGTACCAAAATTATAGGGTAGTTATAATGGGGGCCTTTAATTGTCCAAACAGTGGCGCAGTGGTTAGCACCGCAGCCTCACAGCTCCAGCGACCCAGGTTCGATTCTGGGTACTGCCTGTGTGGAGTTTGTAAGTTCTCCCTGTGACCGCGTGGATTTCTGCCAGGTGCTCCAGTTTCCTCCCACAGCCAAAGACTTGCAGGTGATAGGTAAATTGGTCATTGTAAATTGCCCCAGTACAGCTGGTGGTAGGGGAATTGAGGGAAGGTGGGGATGTGGTAAGAATATGGGATTTATGTAGGATTAGTATAAATGGGTGGTTGATAGACGGCACAGACTCAGTGGGCCGAAGGGCCTGTTTCAGTGCTGTATCTCTAAATAAATAAACAAACTGGGATAGTAGTATAAAGGACAGTGAGGTCGAGGCCTGCTTTAGGTTGGGAAAAAGAACCCGACCAAACCACAACGGACCCAAGCCCAACCCCCTCCGAATTCGTCCCGAGCCTGACCAGAACCCGCCACTACTTGACCCGACCATCCCTTTACTTACCTTCCTGACACCGAACCTTCAAGAAGCTGCAGCGCATGCGCGATGACATCATAGCGATGTCACTCGCCCACTGCGCAAACTCAGTTTCGGCCTGGACTCCCAGCTCAGGTAAGTTTTTTATTTTTAATACTTACCAGCAGAGCACTTGCTGTGAGTGTCTGCCTCGGCCCGACTCGACCGGGACTCGGCCCGACCTGAGCCCGAAAACCGGCCCAACCCGAACCAGACACGCTGTCGGGTAGCAGGCCTCTACAGTGAGGGGCAAGAATTCCTAGAGTGTGTGTTCAGGAACATTTTCTACAGCAGTATGTTTCTAGTCAAAGAGAGAAAGGAGGTACTGCTAGACCTGGTTCTAGAGAATGAGGTGGGCCAGGTGGATCAAGTGTCAGTAGGAGAGCATTTAGGAGATAGCGATCATTGTATCATAAGGTTTAGGCTGACTATAGAAAAGGACAAAGAACAAATCTAGAGTAAGAATAATTAACTGGCGGAAAGCCAACTTCAAAAGGCATAAGAATGGAGCTGCGGCGAATAAATTGGAGTCAAAAGTTGGCAAGAAAACCAGTAGCTGAACAGGCTACCTTCAAGGAAGAGATAGTTCGGGCCCAGTCAAGGTATGTTCCCTTGAAGGGGAAAGGTAAGACAAACAAATCCAGAGCTCCCTGGATGACAAAAGAGGTAGAGATTAAGATAAAGAAGAAAAAGTGTGCTTGTGACAGATGTCAGGTAGAAAATACTATTGAGAACCAGACTGAATACAGAAGGTCCAGAGGGGAAGTGAAAAAGCAAATAAGAGAACAAAGAGAGAGCATGAAGAGAGACTGGCAGCTAGAATTATAAAGAAAATCCCGAAGTTTTCTATAGACATATAAATAGTAAAAGGGTGGTAAAAGGATGAGTGGGGCCAATTCAGGACCATAAAGGGGATTTACACATGGAGGCAGAGGGCATAGCTGAGGTATTAATTGAATACTTTGCATCTGTCTTTACCAAGGAAAAAGATGCAACCCAGGCAATGTGGAAGAGGGGTTTAAAATTGATAAAGTAGTACGAGATAGGCTGTCTGTACTTAAAGTGGATAAAGCACCAGGGCCGGATGCGATGCATGCAAGGATACTGAGGGATGTGACGGTGGAAATCCCAGAGGCACTGGCCTTAATTTTTCAGTCTTCCTTAGACTCGGGGGTGGTGCCAGAGGACTGAAGAATTGCAAACGTTACACCCTTGTTCAAAAAAGGGTGCAAAGATAAGTCCAACAACCAGTCAGTTTAACTTCGATGGTGGGGAAACTTGCAGAAAAAAATAATTCTGGACAAAATTAATAGTCACTTGGACAAATGTGAGTTAAGTAAAAAAAAAAAAACGAGCATGGATTTCTTAAGGGAAAAACATGTTTAACTAATTTGGAGTTTCTGAGCAGGTTAACAGAGAGGATTGATGAGGGCAATGCGGTTGACATGGTGTATGTGGACTTTCAAAAAGCATTTGATACACTGCCACATAACAAACAGTAGCAACATGGATATTGAATTGGCTGAGTGAAAGGAAACAAAGAGTAGTGGTTAATGAATGTTTTTCAGGCTGGAGGAAGGTTTGTCGTGGGAGTTTACCAGGAGTCAGTGTCGGGACCTTTGCTTTTCCCGATTTATATTAATGACCTAGACCTAGGTGGACAGAGCACTATCTCAAAGTTTGCAGATGATATGAAATTTGGAAGCATTGTGAACTGTGAGGAGGATAGTGTAGAACTTCGAAAGGACATAGACAAGTTGGTGGAACAGGCTGGCAGATGAAATTCAATGCAGAAAAATTTGAAGTGATTCATTTTGGTAGTAAGAACATGGAGAGACAATATAGAATAAAGGGTACAATTCTAAAGGGGGTGCAGGAGCAGAGGGACCTGGGTGTATATGTGCATAAGTCATTAAAGGCGGCAGGACAGGTTGAGAGAGCAGTCCATAGAGCATACAGTATCCTGGGCTTTATTAATTGGGCATAGAGTACAAGAGCAAAGAGGTTATGTTGAACTTGTACAAGACACTAATTCGGCCTGACCTGGAGTACTGCATCAAGTTCTGGGCGCCGCACTTTAGGAAAAACGTGAGGGCATTGGAGAGAGAGTACAGAAAAGATTCACAAGAATGGTTCCGCGGATGAAGAACTTCAGTTAAGAAGATAGATTGGAGAAGTTAGGGCTGCTTTCCTGGAAGAGAAGGCTGAGAAATGATTTGTTAGAGGTATTCAAAATCAAGAGGGGCCTGGACAGAGTAGACAAAGAGAAATCGTTCCCACTCGTGAAAGGATCGAGAACGAGAGGGCACAGATTTAAAGTACTTGGTAAGAGAAGCAGAAATGACATGAGGAAAAACTTTCACGCAGTGTGGTTAAGGTCTGGAATGCACTACCTGAGAGAGTGTGGTGGAGGCAGGTTCAATTGAAGCATTCAAAAGAATTAGACTGTTTTATGACAAGGAAGAATGTGCAGGGTTACGGTGAGAAGGCGAGGGCATGGAACTGAATGAATTGCTCTTTCGGAGAGCCAGTGTGGACACGATGGGCTGAATAGCCTCCTTCTCCTTCACCACTGTAACAATTCTGTGAACCAACAACATAGGTAGAACGAAGAATGAGGTCTGTGATTCTGTTTTGGTGAGGTGGTTTGAGGAACTAGGTTTTAAATTATGAAGCAGAATGGCTTGGGTAATAATCTCCTGATTACTACCTGAGCCACATGCAAATTGGCACAGGGTCAAGCAGCTTAGAGAAATAAATGCATGGCTCAAGGAGTGGCGTGGAAGGAAGGGGTTTCGACTCATGGGGTACTGGCAACAGTACTAGGGAGCTGTTGCGTTGGGATGGGCTCCATTGAATTCAGGCTGGGGTCAGTGTCCTGGCGAATCATACAATTTGCAGATAGGGTTTTAAACTAAAAAGGGTTTTGAGGGTGGGGGAAAGTGGTCAGGTGAAGGGAAATGTGGAAATATAAAGAGGAAAAATGAGGCAATAGGACAGTCTATTAATTTGGGTAAATACAAGCAGAGCATGATAGGAAGGGACAAAGAGTAATAAGTACATCAGTGAGTAAGATCCATGCAAAGAATAGTGGTAAAAAAAAATTAAAGGCTGTTTCTCTGAATGCATGTAGCGTTCCTAACAAGGCAGAGGAACTAGCAGCAAAAATTGAGATAACTGGAATTGATCTAATTGCCATTACAGAGACATGGGGCAGGATATTTTGCCCTGATATGGGGATGGGAACAGAGGCAGGTAACTTCCCGCCGCCAGTAAGCAGCGAGTAGCCATTAGAGTTAACTAAAAGGCCAATTAAGGCCATTGATCAGAGGTGGACTTGAATTTTCCAAGCAACCTGCAGTCCCCCCTTGCCCCATGGCATCAGGAGCATGAAGGTCCAGCACTCCAGGAAGATGCTGAAGCCCCCCATTACCTACCGCCTACCTGGCCACAGCTGCGGTTACAGGCCTGAAGATGGAGGCACCATCTCTCCCTTCCCTGCAATAGCAGGCTGCAGCTCCTTCCTTTTGGCCCTCCAGCTTGCCCGCCATCCTTAACTGGGTGGTGAGCATGCCCTCTGGCCACTAATTGGCCAGTCCAGGCAAAATAGATGTTGAGTGACTGCTCCTAACACAGGACAGGATCAGGACCCACATTTGACCCCCACTGTTGGGGTCCCAAACCAAAACTGAAAATCCTGCTCATGGTTGCAAGGTGACCAAAGGCTGGGAAATAAATATTGCAGGATACTTAATATTCCGAAAAGCAAGGCAGGATGGAAAAGAGGAGGAATACCTCTGATAATAAAGGATGACATAAGGACAGTAGTAAGAAAGGATCTTGGCTCAGAAGAGTAGGAAGTAGAATCAGTATAGGTGGAGATTAGGAATAGAAAAGGGTGAGAAAACACTGCTGGTAGTAGTTTAAGGGGCCCCTAATCGCAAGCAAGATGGCTCCTGGGCTGGAAGCTCCCTAGGAAGCTCCCTTGCTGTTCAACTCTATCCATGGCCATCTGCTCCCATCCCTAACGTTTTCTCCCCCAATCTGCCCTCTTAAACTGTTTAAATTCCCCTGGCTCTTTAAATCAGTTCATTTTAGCCCTATCTAAAAGTTAACAGTTAGTTTAGTGTATGTTACCTGGGCCCACTGCCCTCCCCCAGCCACACCTGCTCTGTTTTCTCAATGAAATTGATCCGGATGAAACTGACGAGAACAGCTGCCGATACTTCAATCTCCGATCCTGCTGTCTTCACAGTCCAGAGTGTCTGCAGCCACGGCATGCGGTAAGTCCATTGAGGTGAAGAAGGAGCTGCGGGACCCGAGAGAAGTCCTGTGAAAAGGTGCCCCGAACACCCAAAACATCCACGAACGGCACCCCCGGCCGCAACTTCAAAGCGCCCGCGGGAGATGGCTCGGAGAGCATCTGCAGCGCACTGTCGGCAATGCTGCATGCCTTTATTTAAACCACTGCAAAAAAAAAAACCCTTAGCAAATGTAATCACCTCCAAGTCTGCCAAATGATGCTTCACCTCCCGAAGGACGTAGATGAGCTTTCCGGACGTCGATGGTGGGCACTGAGGAAATGGCTTATTACCTGCACCAGATTCCACCCCCCCTCCCCCCCTTTACCCCCCTTCTACCCCCCCCCCCACCCCCGTCCCCTTCCCTGCTCCACCCTCTCAGCTCACCCCCTCACAACCCCGTCCCAGCCCGCCACCCCCCCCGCACCATCTTCACCACGCACCCCCTTCCCCTGCACCCCCCCCCACCCCCTCCCTCTACCCCTCCCCCTTGCATCCCCTCCTCCCACCGGCACCATCCTACACCTGTGTAGGGGCCCCAACAACCCCACTGCCTTGTGGGGGTCTCGGGAGAGACCAAGGCTAAGGGAGTAAACCCTAACAGAAAATCCGGAGCGGAACCCCGTAGGCGGTCATGTGTCACCTTTGGCATGTTTCCGGCAGTTCCTGCAGCCATACTGGTGCCAAACGTCGTGTCCTGCACTCCTTTGGACCCCACCAGAAAGGCCGAGAGGGGGGTTTTGACGACTGGGCAACTCTCAACCTCCATAAATTTGCCCAGGCATGCGCCATGGAGAGGTCACTCCATAGTTGCCTCACAGCGACTGAAACAACACGGAAGGCAGCAGTTACGGGTTATAAGTCCAGATAAATTGGCGTAGAAACTGGGCGCCACGGGTTGCCTTTGTCGGTGGGAGAGGTCATTGCACCTCACTGGACAGCTACCGCCCGCCTCAAACCGGGCAGCCCCCGGTCAATAAGGTTCTGTCCCGCCACAGTCTGCCTGCTTCAATGGGTGCTTGGAGCTCAGGGTCATTGCCCGAAAGGTGGACTGATACACCGCACCAAACAACATGAAAAAAGGAAAGAAGGTACCAGCCCTTCGCTTTGCAAGCTGGAACGTCAGAACTATGTGTCCTGGCCTGTCGGAAGACCTTACACAAATCAACGATTCTCGGAAGACCGCCATCATTAACAACGAGCTCAGTAGACTCAATGTGGACATTGCAGCACTTCAGGAGACTCGCCTCCCCGCGAGTGGCTCTCTAGCAGAGCAAGACTACACCTTCTTCTGGCAGGGCAGGGATCCTGAAGAACCAAGACAGCATGGAGTGGGCTTCGCCATCAGAAACTCCTTGCTCAGCATGATAGAGCCTCCCTCAAATGGCTCGGAACGCATACTGTCCATCCGACTGCTCACCACCTCTGGTCCAGTACACCTACTCAGCATCTATGCTCCAACACTCTGCTCCCCACATGAAGCTAAAGACCAGTTCTATGAACAACTCCATAACATCATTAGCAGCATCCCCAACACCGAACACCTATTCCTGCTGGGGGACTTTAATGCCAGGGTTGGGGCCGACCATGACTCATGGCCCTCCTGCCTTGGGCGCTATGGCGTTGGAAGGATGAATGAGAACGGGCAGAGACTGCTTGAGTTGTGTACCTATCATAACCTCTGCATCACCAACTCGTTCTTTCACACTAAACCCTGTCACCAGGTTTCATGGAGGCACCCAAGATCACGTCGTTGGCACCAGCTAGACCTCATTGTCACAAGGCGAGCCGCCTTAAACAGTGTTCAAATCACACGCAGCTTCCACAGTGCGGACTGCGACACCGACCACTCCCTGGTGTGCAGCAAGGTTAGACTCAGACCAAAGAAGTTGCATCATTCCAAGCAGAAGGGCCACCCGCGCATCAACACGAGCAGAATTTCTCACCCACAGCTGTTACAAAAATTTCTAAATTCACTTGTAACAGCCCTTCAAAACACTCCCACAGGGGATGCTGAGACCAAGTGGGCCCACATCAGAGACGCCATCTATGAGTCAGCTTTGACCACCTACGGCAAAAGTGCGAAGAGAAATGCAGACTGGTTTCAATCTCATAATGAAGAGCTGGAACCTGTCATAGCCGCTAAGCGCATTGCACTTTTGAACTACAAGAAAGCCCCCAGCGATTTAACATCCGCAGCACTTAAAGCAGCCAGAAGTACTGCACAAAGAACAGCTAGGCGTTGCGCAAACGACTACTGGCAACACCTATGCAGTCATATTCAGCTGGCCTCAGACACCGGAAACATCAGAGGAATGTATGATGGCATGAAGAGAGCTCTTGGGCCAACCATCAAGAAGATCACCCCCCTCAAATCTAAATCGGGGGACATAATCACTGACCAACGCAAACAGATGGACCGCTGGGTTGAGCACTACCTAGAACTGTACTCCAGGGAGAATGCTGTCACTGAGACTGCCCTCAATGCAGCCCAGCCTCTACCAGTCATGGATGAGCTGGACATACAGCCAACCAAATCGGAACTCAGTGATGCCATTGATTCCCTAGCCAGCGGAAAAGCCCCTGGGAAGGACAGCATTACCCCTGAAATAATCAAGAGTGCCAAGCCTGCTATACTCTCAGCACAACATGAACTGCTATGCCTGTGCTGGGACGAGGGAGCAGTACCCCAGGACATGCGCGATGCCAACATCATCACCCTCTATAAAAACAAAGGTGACCGCGGTGACTGCAACAACTACCGTGGAATCTCCCTGCTCAGCATAGTGGGGAAAGTCTTTGCTCGAGTCGCTCTGAACAGGCTCCAGAAGCTGGCCGAGCGCGTCTACCCTGAGGCACAGTGTGGCTTTCGTGCAGAGAGATCGACTATTGACATGCTGTTCTCCCTTCGTCAGATACAGGAGAAATGCCGTGAACAACAGATGCCCCTCTACATTGCTTTCATTGATCTCACCAAAGCCTTTGACCTCGTCAGCAGACGTGGTCTCTTCAGACTACTAGAAAAGATCGGATGTCCACCAAAGCTACTAAGTATCATCACCTCATTCCATGACAATATGAAAGGCACAATTCAACATGGTGGCTCCTCATCAGAGCCCTTTCCTATCCTGTGTGGTGTGAAACAGGGCTGTGTTCTCGCACCCACACTTTTTGGGATTTTCTTCTCCCTGCTGCTTTCACATGCGTTCAAATCCTCTGAAGAAGGAATTTTCCTCCACACAAGATCAGGGGGCAGGTTGTTCAACCTTGCCCGTCTAAGAGCGAAGTCCAAAGTACGGAAAGTCCTCATCAGAGAACTCCTCTTTGCTGACGATGCTGCTTTAACATCTCACACTGAAGAATGCCTGCAGAGTCTCATCGACAGGTTTGCGTCTGCCTGCAATGAATTTGGCCTAACCATCAGCCTCAAGAAAACGAACATCATGGGGCAGGATGTCAGAAATGCTCCATCCATCAATATTGGCGACCACGCTCTGGAAGTGGTTCAAGAGTTCACCTACCTAGGCTCAACTATCACCAGTAACCTGTCTCTAGATGCAGAAATCAACAAGCGCATGGGTAAGGCTTCCACTGCTATGTTCAGACTGGCCAAGAGAGTGTGGGAAAATGGCGCACTGACACGGAACACAAAAGTCCGAGTGTATCAGGCCTGTGTCCTCAGTACCTTGCTCTATGGCAGTGAGGCCTGGACAACGTATGCCAGCCAAGAGCGACGTCTCAATTCATTCCATCTTCGCTGCCTTCGGAGAATACTTGGCATCAGGTGGCAGGACTATATCTCCAACACAGAAGTCCTTGAAGCGGCCAACATCCCCAGCTTATACACACTACTGAGTCAGCGGCGCTTGAGATGGCTTGGCCATGTGAGCCGCATGGAAGATGGCAGGATCCCCAAAGACACATTGTACAGCGAGCTCGCCACTGGTATCAGACCCACCGGCCGTCCATGTCTCCGTTATAAAGACGTCTGCAAACGCGACATGAAATCGTGTGACATTGATCACAAGTCGTGGGAGTCAGTTGCCAGCATTCGCCAGAGCTGGCGGGCAGCCATAAAGACAGGGCTAAATTGTGGCGAGTCGAAGAGACTTAGTAGTTGGCAGGAAAAAAGACAGAGGCGCAAGGGGAGAGCCAACTGTGCAACAGCCCCAACAAACAAATTTCTCTGCAGCACCTGTGGAAGAGCCTGTCACTCCAGAATTGGCCTTTATAGCCACTCCAGGCGCTGCTTCACAAACCACTGACCACCTCCAGGCGCGTATCCATTGTCTCTCGAGATAAGGAGGCCCAAAAGAAATCGCAGTTATACCATTGGACAGAGCATTAAGCAAGAAATAACTGTAACAAAGACAATGTAATACTCATGAAGGACTTTAATCTTCATATAGACTGGACAAATCAAATTAATAAAGGTTGTCTGAAAGAGGAGTTTGCAGAATGCTTTTGCAACAGTTTCCTAGAACACACTGTGCAACCAACTAGGGATAAAGCTATTTTAGATCTAGTATTGTGTAATGAGGCAGGGTTAATTAGTAATCTCATAGTAAAAATGCCTTTGGGGGAAAAAAATCATAACACAACTGAATTCCATTGCAAGTTTGAAAGTGACATACTTGAGTCCAAAACAAGGATCTTAAACAAAGCCAATTACATAGGTATCAGGGGAAAGCTGGCTAAGGTTGCTTGAGTAAACAGACTAAGTAAGAGGTATGACGATAAACAGTGGGAAACAGTTAAAGAAATAATTCAAAATATTAAACAAAAATACATTCTATTAAAAAAGAACTCAGCAAGTAAGTTCCATCCATAGCTTACTACAGAAGTTAAGGATAGTATTAGATTAAAAGAGACTAATAACGTTGCAAAGAATAATCGTAAGTCTGAGGATTTGGAGAGTTTTAGAAACCAACAAAGAGTGGCCAAAAATGTTGATAAAAAAAATGGAAAAAAAATAGAATGGGAGTAAACTAGCCAGGACTATAAAAACAAACTAAGAACTTTTTCAGGTATATAAAAAGGAGAGTAGCTAAAGTAAATGTTGATCTGAGGCAGAGACAGGAGAAATCATCATGGGGAACAAGGAAATGGCAGACGTTGAACAAGTATTTTGTGTCCGTCTTCACAGTAAAAGGCAAATTACCTACCAGAAAGAAGGTAACCAAGGGGTTATAAGAGTGAGGAACTTAATACAATTAATATCAGCAAAGAAAAAGGATTAGAGAAACTTAAGGTACTAAAAGACAACAAAATCGCCTAGACCTGATAGGAATCCCTAGATCCTAGAATGGTTCCAGTGGATTAGAAGTTAGCAAATGTAACACTGCTATTCTAGAAAGAAGGGAGACAGAAAACAGGGAACTACAGGTAGTTAGTCTGACATCAGGCATCTGAAACCTATTAAAAAGACTTAACAATGCGCCTAGAAAATCATAGTATGATCAGACAGAGTAAACATGATGTTATGACGGGGAAATCATGTTTGACAAATTTTCAGAGTTTTTTCAGAATGCAGCTAGTAGGGTAGATAAAGGAGAACCAGTAAATGTAGTACACTTGGTTTTCCAAAAAGGCATTGGTAAGGTGCCACACAAAAAGTTAGGAAGCAAAATAAAAGGTTCATGGAGTTGGGGGGTAGTATATTAGCATGGATGGAGGATTGGTTAATGGACAGAAAGCAGGGATAAACAGTGCATTTTCAAGTTGGCAGACTGACCAGTGGAGTCCCACAGGATCAGCGCTGGGGCCTCAGCTATTTACAATCTATATTAATGACTAAGACAAAGAGACCAAGAGTAAGATATCCAATATAATAGAAAGGTCACTGACCTGAAACGTTAACTCTGCTTCTCTCGCCACAGATGCTGCCAGACCTGAATATTTCCATCATTTCTTGTTTTTATTTCAGATTTCCAGCATCTGCAGTATTTTTCTTTTATTATATTAGTAAGATATCCAAGTTTGCTAATGATACAAAGCTGGTGCAAATGTACGCAGTGAGGACGACATAGAAGCTTCAAAGAGATATAGACAGGTTAAGTGAATGACAACAAGGGAGCAGATGTAGGGAGGTTATTCACTTTGGTAGATGACTAGAAGAGCAAAACATTTTTTTTTTTTTTAAAAGGCATGAAACTTGTGAAGACTGATGTTCAAAGAGTCTTGGGTGTGCTCGTACAAGAAAACACAAAGTCAGCATGCAGGTACAGCAAGCAATTAGGAAGGCAAATCGCATGTTGGCCTTTTTTGCAAGGGGATTGGAGTACAAGAATAAGAAAGTTTTGCAACAATTGTATAGGGCTCTGGTGAGACCACACCTGGAGTACTGTACACAGTTTTGGGCTTCATATGTAAGGGAGAATATACATTTGCCTTGGAGGCAGTATGACAAAGGTTCACTTGATTGGTTCCTGGGATGAGAGAGTTGGCCTATAATGAAAGGCGGAGTAAATTAGGTCTATACTCTCTGGAGTTTAGAAGAATGAGTGTTGATTTCATTTGAAAAAATACTACATTTTGAACAGGCTTGACACAGATGTTGTTTCCACTGGCTGGGGACTCTAGAATCTAGAACACAGGGGCACAGTCTCAGGATAAAGGATCGATCATTAGGACTGAGATGAGGAGACATTTCTTCACTCAGTTGTGATTCTTTGAAATTCTCTACCCCAGAGGGTTATGGATGCTCAATTGTTGAGTATGTTCAAGGCTGAGAGAGAGATTTTTGGTCTCTCAGGGAATCAAGTGATATGGTGAATTGGCAAGAAGGTGGAGTTGAGGCAAATAATCAGCCATGATCATACTGAATGGAGCAGCAGGCACAAAGAACAGCAAGGTCTTATCCCTGCTCCTAATTGTGAAAGAGCTAGCATTTTAGATTGCCTTTCATACCCTCAAGTTATCCCAAAGCACTTTACAGACACATAAGTACTTTTTTTTTTAAGTGTAGTCACTGTTTGAATGTAATGACACACAGACTTTTTACACCCACAAAATTTCTTGCACAGGGTTTTTTTTTTTAAAAACAGAACAGCATCAATACATAACTCTGTACATAAAATGCAACAAATACATTACTGATTTTTGGGTTAGAGTCACTTTTAACTGCATATCAGTTGTTTATATAATTTACTGCCTTTATTTAGCCCTCCATGTACACCACTGAAAGGCCAGTATTACTGCTTTGATTGTATTTTCTGCTTTTAGTTTGCTCACCACAATCAAGAACAGAATGATAAAGAATACAGGTTTCTCTATTACTGCCCCTTTTATGGAATCTTCGAATTTTATACACAGGTTGTAAATCAGTCCATCACACCCTAACTTCTGTGATAGATAGATAGATTTTGTGATGTTGGTTGAGGGATAAATATTGGCCAGGACACCAGGGATAATGCCACTACACTTATTCAAAATAACGAATGGGATCTTTTACGTCCACTTGAAGGGCAGATGGGCCTCAGTTTAAGATCTCATCCCAAAGTCGGCACCTCCGACAACATTCTCTCAGTACTGCACTGGAGTATCAACTTAGATTTTTGTGCTCACGTCTTGGAGTGGGTCTTGAATCCACACTTTGACTCAGTCGACTGTGTTATCAACTGAGCTCGGCTGAAGGACGAGGAGGGATGGTTAACCTTTATCACAGTCACAAAGGATGTCATTCGTGGCTTCAATCAGAGCATTTTAGTATTATGGCAGGGACAGAAAGCTGATCAGAGAGATTCAAACAGATTTCTTCAAAAGATGGGCACTGATTCGGGAGGCCACAGGACATTTAAGAACTTTAGAGAGGAAAGGAAAGTTGGAGATGGGGCAGTAGTTTGCATGGACAGAGGGGTAGAGGATTTTTTGGGGGGAGTGGGGCAAGGATGGCAGATTTGAAGGAGAGGGGACAGTACCTGAGGAGAGAACGGTTAACAATATTGGCTAACATGGGGACCAGGAGGGGAAGCTGGGCAGGCAGCAGTTTAGTGGGAAAAGGGTTGAGGTGGGTCTCATGAACAAGATGAGCTCAGAGAGGGCATGAGGGGATATAGGAGAAAAACGAGTGAAAGATGGAAGTTCAGGGCTGGGGCAGGGGGCACCCTTAGAGGAGGTTTGGCCCAGTGAGCTAGGGAAAGGAAATTAGACTAATTCAAGAGTTAAGTTGTCAAATAGCAGTTTCTAAGTGGAATTGTGCCATGTATGTGCCTCCATGATATTGTTCACTCTGGGTTTTCTTTGCTTCCTCTTTTCTCTTCTGGGTGTCTGTCCACCAAGGTTTATACTTTAGCAAGTGCTGAATGGCATCATCTTCAAACATGTCAGCAAGATAATGATCAGAATCAAACTTGGCCTCTTCAGCAGCTAACCATTTCTGCCGGAGTTCAACCATTTTGGTGCTATCTGGTTCTTTCAGGTCAATCACATCACTGAGCTCATGCTGCAGTCTTTTGAAGACTCCTGATCTCAAGTTTCCAAAGCCATAGAAATAGCTTGAGTTTATAACATCTGCTTCCAATTCTACATAGGGAGTTTGCTCAATTTCCCAGTCAAATACTTTCTGATCTTCCTCCTCTTCAATTTCAGCATTGATGGAGTGTCCCATCTCTTCCAGCAGTGGCTTTGCAGATCTTGAACCCTTTGGTGCCAGAAGTGCAGTCAGCATATTCAACCCCTCAAAGTATTCTCCAGGGGTCTCTTTTGGAACCTTTATAGTTGATACAGGAATTTTTTACATCATATGAAGCTCTCTCTCTGCCATCCTCCACTATCTTTCCTGGAAGAGTCAATCTTAAGGAGTATGGCTTGGCATAAAATTTGAAGTCCACTCCATCAACGTACAGGTCAACCTCATTAATGTTTGCATATGGGACATGGATTATGATACTGAGGAAATCAGGCTCTTGACTTAAATCAAAGGCAGGAGTGATCATAATTACTCCAGATGAATACAGGAGAACTGCACAAATTCTATTAACTGGGGCCGACTATAATATTAACAGCACATTTATATCCGACAGATCACCCCGTGCTCCCGGGAGGCCGTATCAGTCACAGCAGAATCAATAAGCAGCCGTGGTCCCGCCTTAATGACGTTATTGGAATGTCTGTACTTCAGTCTGTCCGAACGTTCCCTCCTACAATTCCATTTCCCTTTGTTCCTCCGAATGTCCTACTCCTCAACGTTCCATCTCCACGGATTCGATCACCCACTACACTATTCTAAATCAGGGGACATAATCACTGACCAACACATGCAAATGGACCGCTGGGTTGAGCACTACCTAGAACTGGACTCCAGGGAGAATGCGGTCACTGAGACCGCCCTCAATGCAGCCCAGCCTCTACCAGTCATGGATGAGCTGGACATACAGCCAACCAAATCGGAACGCAGTGATGCCATTGATTCTCTAGCCAGCGGAAAAGCCCCTGGGAAGGATAGCATTACCCCTGAAATAATCAAGAGTGCCAAGCCTGCTATTCTCTCAGCACTACATAAACTGCTATGCCTGTGCTGGGACGAGGGAGCAGTACCCCAGGACATACGCGATGCCAATATCATCACCCTCTATAAAAACAAAGGTGACCGCGGTGACTGCAACAACTACCGTGGAATCTCCCTGCTCAGCATAGTGGGGAAAGTCTTTGCTCGAGTCGCTCTGAACAGGCTCCAGAAGCTGGCCGAGCGTGTCTACCCTGAGGCACAGTGTGGCTTTCGTGCAGAGAGATCGACTGTTGACATGCTGTTCTCCCTTCGTCAGATACAGGAGAAATGCCGTGAACAACAGATGCCCCTCTACATTGCTTTCATTGATCTCACCAAAGCCTTTGATCTCGTCAGCAGACGTGGTCTCTTCAGACTACTAGAAAAGATAGGATGCCCACCAAAGCTACTAAATATCATCACCTCATTCCATGACAATATGAAAGGCACAATTCAACATGGTGGCTCATCAGACCCCTTTCCTATCCTGAGTGGCGTGAAACAGGGCTGTGTTCTCGCACCCACACTTTTTGGGATTTTCTTCTCCCTGCTGCTTTCACATGCGTTCAAGTCCTCTGAAGAAGGAATTTTCCTCCACACAAGATAAGGGTGCAAGTTGTTCAACCTTGCCCGTCTAAGAGCGAAGTCCAAAGTACGGAAAGTCCTCATCAGGGAACTCCTCTTTGCTGAGGATGCTGCTTTAACATCTCACACTGAAGATTGCCTGCAGGGTCTCATCGACAGGTTTGCGGCTGCCTGCAATGAATTTGGCCTAACCATCAGCCTCAGGAAAACGAACATCATGGGGCAGGACGTCAGAAATGCTCCATCCATCAATATTGGCGACCACGCTCTGGAAGTGGTTCAAGAGTTCACCTACCCAGGCTCAACTATCACCAGTAACCTGTCTCTAGATGCAGAAATCAACAAGCGCATGGGTAAGGCTTCCACTGCTATGTCCAGACTGGCCAAGAGAGTGTGGGAAAATGGTGCACTGACACGGAACACAAAAGTCCGAGTGTATCAGGCCTGTGTCCTCAGTACCTTGCTCTATGGCAGCAAGGCCTGGACAACATATGTCAGCCAAGAGCGACGTCTCAATTCATTCCATCTTCGCTGCCCCCGGAGAATACTTGGCATCAGGTGGCAGGACCGTATCTCCAACACAGAAGTCCTCGAGGCGGCCAACATCCCCAGCTTGGACACACTACTGAGTCAGCGGCGCTTGAGATGGCTTGGCCATGTGAGCCGCATGGAAGATGGCAGGATCCCCAAAGACACATTGTACTACGAGCTCGCCACTGGTATCAGACCCACCGGCCGTCCATGTCTCCGCTTTAAAGACGTCTGCAAACGCGACATGAAATCCTGTGACACTGATCACAAGTCGTGGGAGTCAGTTGCCAGCGTTCGCCAGAGCTGGCGGGCAGCCATTAAGACAGGGCTAAAATGTGGCGAGTCGAAGAGACTTAGTAGTTGACAGGAAAAAAGACAGAGGCGCAAGGGGAGAGCCAACTGTGCAACAGCCCCGACAAACAAATTTCTCTGCAGCACCTGTGGAAGAGCCGGTCACTCTAGAATTGGCCTTTATAGCCACTCCAGGCGCTGCTTCACAAACCACTGACCACCTCCAGGCGCGTATCCATTGTCTCTCGAGATAAGGAGGCCCAAAAGAAAAAAGAAAAAGAAAAAAAAAGAATGTGCCTCCATATGCAATAAGAAGCCCTGCTAATATGGGACCACCATAAGCTGGCTTGTGCACAACTCAGTTGTTAGAAAAAAGATTTTCCTCATTTAGTACAAAGGATCAATTCTTCAAACCTTTGGGATGTGATATCACAGAGGCCTTTTATTTGTAATAGAGTTAGAAATCATTGCTTTTGTCTCCTCGGTTCAGATCCAATGGATAAAATAAGGAATAAAGCCAAGTACAGTGCTATATCTTTATTATAAAGACTGTCACTTGCATGCTTCAAGTCTATCAACGTCATGACCATTGAGCTAACTAGTTTTCTTCTTCCTCTCATTGGTTAAGCTGTAAGTTTCTGGGATTTTTGCTAACTGGTTACTTGCTACATCAGTTGTACTTCATTATTCAGCAATTCCAAGCTATTCCAGTACAGCTACAACACTGGCATCTACCCTGCAATGTGGAAAATTGCCCAGATATGTCCTGTACACAAAAAGCAGGACAAGTCCAACCTGGCCAATTACCGCCTCATCAGTCTACTCTCAATCATCAGTAAAGTGATGGAAGGTGCCATCAAGTGGCACTTGCTTAGCAATAACCTGCTCAGTGACACTCAGCTTGCATTCCGCCAGGGTCACTCAGCTCCTGACCTCATTACAGCCTTGGTTCAAACATGGACAATAGAACTGAACTCAAGAGGTGAGGTGAGAGTGACTGCCCTTGACATCAAGGCAGCATTTGACCGAGTATGGCATCAAGGAGCCCTAGTAAAACTGAGGTCAATGGGAATCAGGGGAAAAACCCTCCGCTGGCTGGAGTCATACATAGCGCAAAGAAAGACGGTTGTGGTTGTTGGAGATCAATCATCAGCTCCAGGATATCATTGCAGGAGTTCCTCAGGGTAGTGGCCTAGGCCAAACCATCTTCAGCTGCTTCATCAATGACCTTCCTTCAATCATAAGATCAGAAGTGGGGATGTTCGCTGATGATTGCACAATGTTCACCACCATTCGTGACTCCTCAGATACAGAAGCAGTCAGTGTAGAAATGCAGCAAGACCTGGACAATATCCAGGCTTGGGCTGAGAAGTGGCAAGTAACATTCGCGCCACACAAGTGCCAGGCAATGACCATCTCCAACAAGAGAGAATCTAACCATCTCCCCTTGACATTCAACAGCATTACCATCGCTGAATCCCCCACTATCAACATCCTAGGGGTTACCATTGACCAGAGACTGAACTGGAGTAGCCATATAAATCCATGGCTACAAGAGCAGGTCAGAGGCTAGGAATCCTGAGGTGAGTAACTCACCTCCTGACTCCCCAAAGCCTGTCCACCATCTACAAGGCACACATCAGGAGTGTGATGGAATACTCTCCACTTGCCTAGATGGGTGCAGCTTCAACAACACTCAAGAAGCTCGACACTATCCAGGACAAAGCAGCCCACTTCATTGGCACCCCATCTACAAACATTCACTCCCTCCATCACCGACACAGTGGCAGCAGTGTGTACCATCTACAAGATGCACTGCAGCAATGCACCAAGGCTCCTTAGACAGCACCTTCCAAACTTGTGACCTCTACCAACTAGAAGGACAAGGGCAGCAAATACATAGGAACACCACCACCTGCAAGTTCCCCTCCAAGTCACACACCATCTTGATTTGGAACAATATCGCCGTTCCTTCACTGTCGCTGGGTCAAAATCCTGGAACTCCCTTCCTAACTGCACTGTGGGTATACCTACCCCAAATGGACTGCAGCAGTTCAAGAAGGCAGCTCACCACCATCTTCTCAAGGGCAATTAGGAATGGGCAATAAATGCTGGCCTGGCCAGTGACGCCCATATCCCATGAATGAATTTTGAAAAAAAATTATATAAAATCATTTACCCCTGATTTCAATTTTCTTCACAATCACATTCCAATAAAAAAAAAATTGGACAGTCACATTCCACCAGTTTCCCCAATACACATGCAACAATAGTTCCTAGCGCATCCTGCTCGATACTCCCAAAAATAAAATGCATATCACAACACACTAAAAACTGAAGATTTGGTTGACAAAAAGGTACAATCATACCCATAAGCATAATTAACCCATTTTTTAATAACGCCAACAACTCCTTTGCTTCCAAAATGCATCATCTGAGGAAACCCATCAGACATTATGAACATCCCTAACCCCAGCACATTATCCTCCTGATACTTCATGGCCTGGCCGCCATCAGAAGGACATCTTTTTCTGGCCCATGCACTTGACAATATAGTCCAGTGTCAACTGATATCAACACATACACAGGAAACATTTTCAATGAAATCTCAAAGACTCAAGGTGGATAGTGTGATCAACTATGTCAAAGCAACAGAATCTGCTATTGCAAAGACAGCATACATGTTGTTAGCTGAGACAATCGCATTCATCTGCATATCCCTGCTGCTGGTCTCCAGAAGTAATTTCCTTGTCCCTGTTGCATTTGAGCAAATATAATCGCCAACATTCAAAACCTTAGTGCATTGGTTTGTGTAATACCAGCGTTGTTAATTACATCACAATTTTCACTCCCAGTTAATTAAGCATTTAGTATAGCAAACCAGACATAGTTCAGTACACAAAAAGTGATACAAGCAGCCTGTTAATGGCACTGGGACCTGCAGCTTCCTTGATACTAATAGGCAGCATTACAATAAAATTTTTTCCCCCAGTCAATTCTCTTCTTTTTTGTTGTTTGCCCCCAGTGGCACTGCTGGGACTAAGAGCTGCCGGTCTGCTGATTGGCCGGCAGCTCACTGAGGTGGGACCTCCTCCCTCAAGTGGGTGGAAGTCCCGCCTCGGGACAATTAAAACCCGGGGGCCCGTAAAACACGGGACAGATCCCCAGGCTAGGCGGAAGCGGGTTCACCACCGACTTTCATATCCTGTCCATCCACCATATAATTCCGGCCTATCTCTCCTTAAATAAGATCAAACTTGTATGCACAATTCGAGGTATGGTCTCACCAACACCCTATGCGGTTGTAGAACGACTTCCCTACTTCTATACTCCATTCCCCTTGCAATAATGGCCAACATGTTATTTGCCTTCCTAATTACGTGCTGTACCTGCATACTAATTTTCATGTACGAGGACACCCAGATCCCTGTGTCTGGCAGCATTCTGCAATTTCTCATGTAAATATTTTGTTTTTCTATTCTGCCTACCAAAGTGGATAACCTCACATTTTCCAACATTATACACCATCTGCCAAATTTTGCCCACTCACTTAAACTATCTATATCCCTTTGCAGCCTCTGCATCATCCACAAAACTTGCTTTTCCACCTATCTTTGCATCAACAACAAATTTGGCTATAATACACTTGGTCCCTTCATCCAAGTCATTAATATCGATTGTAAATAGCTGTGCAAATAGCACTTATTGATCGCTGTAGCACCCCACTAGTTTGCCCTGAAAATGACCCATTTATCCCAACTTTCTGGCTAACTAACTGAAAGCAATCCTCTATCCATGCAAATATACTACCCCCAACACAAAAGGTTACTGCACAAGCTAAGAGCCTTTAATGTGGCATCTTATCAAACTCCTTTTGGAAATCCAAATGCACTGGATCTACTGGTTCCTCTCCATCCACCCTGCTCTTTACATCTTCAAAGAACTCTAATAAATCTGCCAAACACAATTTCCCTTTCATAAAACCATGTTGACTCTGCTTGAATGCATTATGATTTTTTAAATGTACCACTACTACTTCCTTAATAATGGATTCCAACATTTTCTCAATGACAAATTTTAGGCTAACTGGCCTATAGTTTACAGCTTTCTGACTCCCTCCTTTTCTTGAATTCGGGGATTACATTTGTGATTTTCCAATCCACTGGGACCTTTCCAGAAACTAGGGAACTTTGGAAGATTACAACCAATGCATCCACTATTTCTTCTTTTAAGAACCTCAGATACAGGTCATGAGATCCAGGGGACTGGTCAGCCTTCAGCCCCAGTGGTATGACTCGCACTTTTTCTCCAGTCATGATGATTGTTTTAAGTTACTCCCTCCTTTTTGCCCCCTGATTTTTTATTATTGGGATAATTTTAATGCCTTTTAGCATGAAGACAGATGCAAAATATTCAAAGTCTCAGCCATCTCCTTGTTTCTTAAGCAAGGAGTTAGGAGGGCTAAAAGGGGTTATGAGAAGTCATTGGCAAACAGGATTAAGGAAAATCCCAAGGCTTTTTATACATATATAAAGAGCAAGAGGGTAACCAGGGAAAGGGTTGGCCCACTCAAGGACAGAGAAGGGAACCTATGTGTGGAGCCAGAGGAAATGGGTGAGGTACTAAATGAGTACTTTGCATCAGTATTCACCAAGGAGAAGGACTTGGTGGATGATGAGCATATGGAAGGGAATGTAGATAGTCTCAGTCATCTCATTATCAAAAAGGAGGAGATGTTGGGTGTCTTGCAAAGCATTAAGGTAGATAAGTCCCCAGGGCCTGATGGAATCTACCCCAGAATACTGAGGGAGGTAAGGGAAGAAATTGCTGGGGCCTTGACAGAAATCTTTGCTTCCTCATTGGCTACAGGTGAGGTCCCAGAGGACTGGAGAATAGCCAATGTTGTTCCTTTGTTTAAGAAGGGTAGCAAGGATAATCCAGGAAATTATAGGCCGGTGAGCCTTATGTCAGTGGTAGGGAAATTATTAGAGAGGATTCTTCGGGACAGGATTTACTCCCATTTGGAAACAAACTTATTAGCAAGAGGCAGCATGGTTTTGTGAAGGGGAGGTCGTGTCTCACTAATTTGATTGAGTTTTTTGAGGAAGTGACGAAGATGATTGATGAAGGAAGGGCAGTGGATGTTATCTATATGGACTTCAGTAAAGCCTTTGACAAGGTCTCTCATGGCAGACTGATACAAAAGTTGAAGTCACATGGGATCAGAGGGGAGCTGGCAAGATGGGTACAGAACTGGCTCGGTCATAGAAGACAGAGGGTAGCAGTGGAAGGGTGCTTTTCTGAATGGAGGGATGTGACTAGTGGTGTTCCGCAGGGATCAGTGCTGGGACCTTTGCTGTTTGTAGTATATATAAATGATTTGGAGGAAAATGTAGCTGGTCTGATTAGTAAATTTGCGGACGACACAAAGGATGGTGGAGTTGCGGACAGTGATGAGGATTGTCAGAGGATACAGCAGGATATAGATCGGTTAGAGACTTGGGTGGAGAAATGGCAGATGGAGTTTAATTCGGACAAATGTGAGGTAATGCATTTTGGAAGGTCTAATGCAGGTGGGAAGTATACAGTAAATGGCAGAACCCTTAGGAGTATTGACAGGCAGAGAGATCTGGGCGTACAGGTCCACAGGTCACTGAAAGTGGCAATGCAGGTGGATAAGGTAGTCAAAAAGGCATACGGCATGCTTGCATTCATCGGTCGGGGCATAGAGTATAAAAATTGGCAAGCCATGCTGCAGCTGTACAGAACTTTAGTTAGGCCACACTTAGAATATTGCGTGCAATTCTGGTCGCCACACTACCAGAAGGACGTGGAGGCTTTGGAGAGGGTACAGAACAGGTTTGCCAGGATGTTGCCTGGTCTGGAGGGCATTAGCTATGTGGAGAGGTTGGATAAACTCGGATTGTTTTCACTGGAACGACGGAGGTGGAGGGGCGACATGATAGAGGTTTACAAAGTTATAAGCGGCATGGACAGAGTGGATAGTCGGAAGCTTTTTCCCAGGGTGGAAGAGTCAGTTACTAGGGGACATAGGTTTAAGGTGAGAGGGACAAAGTTTAGAGGGGATGTGCGAGGCAGGTTTTTTCCACAGAGGGCAGTGAGTGCCTGGAACTGGTTGCCGGGGGAGGTGGTGGAAGCAGGTACCATAGAGACGTTTAAGAGGCATCTTGACAAATACATGAATAGGATGGGAATAGAGGGATACGGACCCCGGAAGTGCAGAAGGTTTTAGTTTAGGCAGGCATCAAGATCGGCGCAGGCTTGGAGGGGCGAATGGCCTGTTCCTATGCTGTACTGTTCTTTCTTCTTTGTTCCTCCCCTACCAAATCATGAGCATCGCATACAAGCCATCTTTGTCGTCTCTCAAGACAGAGTTCAACTTACTATCAAATTGCCAATTTTAATCGTCTCAACTTATTTTATGTAGTTCACCTGCAGGCAGAATAGAGAAAAGAATTAGCAAAAAAAATCTCTGAGGCTAAATCTGTGGAATTGGTGGTAATACTTAAGAATCGCAGGAATGCCAAGGGGTAAAAAGAAATTGCAATCTGAATACCAGAGAACCTGGAGCTGCTTTTGTATAACTGAAATAATCATTGTAACCACTAGCTCTGGGACTTGAGTTTGTAATTTTTGTTTCAGATTTTCCACTATTACAAATCATGGTAATGACAGCCAAGTCACACTTCCCACCCCTGCAAGAGCATCCAAAATGGCTTAACTACTACACACTAGGAATGTAATAGGTCTGTTGAGATCTATGAGGCTGTGAAGAGTGAGAAAGTGTTCATTTTTCCTTAATTGACCCTCAACAGAGTATCATCCATACTGATGATCCAATTGCTAGCTCTCCTAAAAGTAAATTGATCCTTTTAACATTTTTCTCTTTTTACTGTAATCTTCATGATCATGAGGAATCTCCTTCCTTTGCTTCATTTTGTTCTACCATTATGGCCAAACAGGTCCCTCCGATATTCTTTTTTCTAAACACTAAATAAGACCACTGTCCTGATGGTCTTCTCATAGTTCACAATCTACACCTCCAAATGTATCCCCCCACTTTATGGCTGTTTTTCAATCTCATACTCACAGTCCACCTTCCTTTCTTGAAAATTCATTCAACTATCCAGGGAAGCATAACTTGTGTTAATATATTGCCTTCCACAGTACAAAATTTCACTCAGTGCATCAAAAGCAATCGCTCTTACCCATCCAACTATTACCCAATTGCCCTTACATTAGTACTTAGTTATGAAGCTGTTGTCAACTGAAAATCAAAGATGTGCAGGCCAATGGGACAGTCAGCAACAACTGAACCTTTTAGCAGCTTCCACTGAAAATAACGTTATGGGGGAAAGATCCATATCTGTGGGGTGTCCTAAAAATGTAAAGATGTGTCACAGGATGACATTACAGAATACATCATTTGCTTCAATTATCATTTGGGTACCCAACAATGCTAGGTTTATGGCCATCTAATTTCCTTTCAAACTGCCTCATCTATATTGTACTTGATGATTTATCCATTGACTCTGCCATCTCAAATTTCCTAAGGCTCTGTTTTCTATCCCACAATGTTCCTTCTTCAGAACAGTCATTCATGAATCATTAGCTCATCATTAAAGGGAAGAGATTTGTGTGATAATAAATACCAAAATTGGCTGGGCTATTATTTACATTTTTCAGGATGCGGGTGATGTTGACAAGGCCACATTTATTTGTTGAACATGATGGAAGCTAACTTCTTGAAATTAGTAATTGTTTGTGCAACTGAGAGTCTTTTTGGGACATCTTAGGGGGCATGTTGAGTTATAGGAACATACAAAGAGTAGGCGACTCAACCCCTCCAGCCTGTTCTGCCATTTCATTAGATCATGGCTGATCTGCATCTTAACTTCATCTACCAACCTTGGTTGCACAACCCTCAATACCCCTAGCCTAACGCAAATCAACCTCAGTTTTGAACTTTTTCAATTGACCATCAGTTTTGCCCCCGCCAATGCCAATGGACCATTTAGTATGGTTTGAAATCGTGTAGGCATAACCATGTAGGGGGCATTAATGAACTTGTTGGTTTACTATGATAAAGCAACAACTTTCATGATCATTTTTCAATCCTAGAAATTATAAAGTTTTTTGTGAATTTGTTTTCACAACTTGCCATGCTGTGTTGCTATTCTGGTACCATAATCACACGATTCACACAAGTTTCAAAAGAAATCTGGATAGTCACATGGACAGGTGTTATTATCGATATGAAACAATTTGAAAAATGCCATCTTTAAACAAAATGATCACATGCAGTGGCAAAGGCCAGATTCTACAGGATAAAAAAAATAGTCTAACAAAATTCAGTTACACAAGTTGCAACACCAAAATTTGTTAGGCGTACATTTTATTGGTAATCCTTCCAGAATCAGATCATATGGAATGGGAATTGAGAACTCATGCAGACTGCACAGAGACATGCTAGGGCAGTTTCAGATAGAATGAAAAAAATGGCATTTTTAAAATCCCAATGTGGGAAGAAAAGCACATTATATATGGGGTGGGGGGGGGGTCCTAAAAATCATAGGATTGGTCACAAAATGGCATGCCATGCCAAATTACTTGTTGCTCTAATCAACCCTATCTACACTTTTTCTTCTGATTTACTTTATTCAGTTAATGGCGTTACAACACAAGTTGTTGCTGTATTCAACTACCTTCAGATTACACAAGCTCAGTACACATGATCTACATTCTGCTTGCAATGCAATGGCTCAGCTACTACATCTTGATCTCCTCCATGTCCTCTTAATTCTTTAAAGGCATCTTCTTCCATTCGTCCAATATCTACCACCTCTTAACTTTGATTCCTCTACTCATCATCCTTCATCTATTCTTCAGCTATCTTCTGGCCTCAAGTGGAAATTTACAACTAAAGCTGTCACCAAGAAGCTCAATTTTCTTTTTGCATCAAACATATTCTTTCCCCTCAACAACATTCAACTCTTCAAAACTCAAGTACATGAAAGTTCTGAATACAATATATTTGGGCAGGCTTTTCTATATGTTGCGAGAAGCAGCTTGGCAGTTAGCTGCAATCTCTCTCATTATCAATATCTTATATAGTCAATCATTACTCTAAGCTTTCCACTCTTCTTCCTCCTTAGCTGTAAATATGCCATGCTACAAGCTCTTTTTCCTTCTTAGATCCTCACTGCAGTGAAATCAAGACACATCAGTTTCTTTACTCTCAATCTTTCCCGGGATCTCAAAGCAATAGAACTCCTTAGCTCAGTTAGTGTTTCCTCCTCTTAAAGTTATTAGGTGACAGCAAGTTTGGGTTTTAAAATGTGAATATTGTATCAGCACAAGTCAGGATGCATTGCTTAGCAATTTGTTGCTCTTCAAGCGAAGCATGATGGAAAAGTAAATTTAAAAAGCTTAGCCGTCACTAGTTTGCAACAATTTTAGTCACGGCATCATATTGATAAGTGGTAATGAAACTGCTCCACTTATGAAAAGAAAAGAAAAATGTGAAGCAGTAAGGCTGATAGTAATGAAAACTTACTTTCTTTCTCTAATGAAATCACCTTGCACTATAAATAGGGTTGCTTACCAACAGAAGAGCCAAATCACAAGTGTGAAATTAAGACATTTCAACTAATTCTGTCACAAAGGTGCCAATTCAGATAGCTTTCAGGAGTAATTTAGTTTTCAGGGTCTATACAGTGAAATGCTTCAAAACACAATTTTGCAACAAAAGACCATTAGGTCAATCTAAATAATATACACAGTTCCTTGTATTTTCAAAAGCATGGTTCCAGGAAACCACAGGTTTAAATGGCGAGATTATTTTTTATGTAGAACTATACTTAATTGCAAATTCGAATTACTTCATTTCAAGCAACCATCTTCACCTTTCTGAACACAAAATGGATCTAGAGTTTATAACAAAACTATATGCTGACATTATTTAAAGCATCAATCTGTACAATTGTTTAATACTTAACAATGCTTTATATAACTACTATGTTAAAAATTATGAAAATTTTTGGCGCAAGGACACAAAGTTATTCTATAAAAAGTTTTGAATGTACTTCTTTAATTTAATAAACTGACTACTGTACCCCAACAAACTTGAAAAGTTTTTTTTAAACTCACTTTCAATAATTCAAAGCCAGATTACTCACAGGTGATGGATTTACTGATTAAGAATGCTTATTTTTTGAGAGAAACTCAATTTCAGGCATATCGAACATCACTTTACCACACAAACATGTCAAGTAATATTTGAAAAATTTTTCAAAACTCGTGCAATTTTAGACACAATTTGCGCCTCGCTTGACAACTGCACCCAAGAACTCCACATCACAATCTCCAGGAACACAGGTGAAAGTCGAGGGTGCTAACTGAATCAAGGTGACATGGCATTTGAACCATTTTAATTGGGAAAACGGTAAAATGTACTCACTTATGCTGACTATTGCATTTAAAACAAAGTTTAAAGAGATAATAAGTGAGAAATTCTTACATTTAGCCCCCGTTTAAGATAATTTCAAGATTAGAGATTAGAGATACAGCACTGAAACAGACCCTTCGGCCCACCGAGTCTGTGCCGAACATCAACCACCCATTTATACTAATCCTACACTAATCCCATATTCCTACCAAACATCCCCACCTGTCCCTATATTTCCCTACCACCTACCTATACTAGTGACAATTTATAATGGCCAATTTACCTATCAACCTGCAAGTCTTTTGGCTTGTGGGAGGAAACCGGAGCACCCGGAGAAAACCCACGCAGACACAGGGAGAACTTGCAAACTCCACACAGGCAGTACCCGGAATCGAACCCGGGTCCCTGGAGCTGTGAGGCTGCGCTGCTAACCACTGCGCCACTGTGCCGCCAGTTATCTAAGTACGTGTCACAAATTGCTATATTGTGAAGTTCAATAAAGCCCTTTGCCCCCAAAGTCCAATTAAAACAAAATGCAACATATGTAATAGGACAAAATTTTACATCGCTGCGGAGGACCTGCCCACCGGCTCAAAAGTTGGGGGACACCTGCCTCCACCAAGCTTAGAAGCCATGCATCAATTTTGCATGGCTCAGGCCCTTAACTGGCCTAGGTCGGGGCTTCTGCCCCTCTGACAAAGGTTTGGTTTATTACGAAGTAGGCTACAAAAAGAAAATAAGTTACGGAGTTTTTAAAATACAAAAGCAAAACATAAATAGCAATCTACCTACACCAAGCATAAAGAAAGAAAATATTTTATTGGTTAAGTACAAGGACTTGCTTTTAGCTATTTACAGAGCATTGTTATGGTCATTATTTACAGAAGCCACTTTGCAATTTGGATTTTTTCATATTGGTTATGATAAAAGCTTGCTACAAAGTCAGATAACAGTTACAAGATGTAACCAAGTATGGTAATATATGGTATTAGGCAGGTGTTGTAAAGAGTACTTAGGGGCGGGGAAGGGCAATGGGGAAGCAGAAAAAGAAAGGAAAACCGATTTTAAAAGACCCTATAAGAAGGGTTTTGGAATATAAATCTTTGAATAATAAGATACCCCATTACATCAAAAATGAAAATTTCTAATTGTGGTCCCTACATCCTCAAAGGTCCACATGAGAATTCTAAAGGTTGAAGAGATCAAAGTTTTGTCCATCCCTCATCAGATTTCTGAAAAAACTGAACACAACGTTAAATAGAACAAATTTAACATACCATCCTTAAGCAGTAGTAACCCAAGTAGAACAAATAACTTTGATACAGTCCAGATGGAAGTCTCAGACAGATTAAAAAGGATCAAAACAAATAAATTCCCAGGGACAGATTAAACCCACAGTACTGAGACGTGGAAGAAATTTAGGAGTCACTGAACACTGGGAAGTCACGAGTAGACTCAAACAAGCTAACTAGGTACCTCTTTTCAAAAATGGTGACAAACAACAATAACGCAGTATAGAAAATAGACATGGTGGCCGAAGAGGAAGGTCCTGTCTGTCTAACCTCTGAGGAGGTGACATCCCAAGTCAACAGTAAAAGTATTAAGATGTGTGATGTACCTAAACTTCCCAAAAAGCACGCAACAAAGTTTGACACAAAAAATTACTAGTTATAGTCAATGTCGTGGCAATTCCGGATCAACTTTAGGAATGAAGAAGAAATGATCTGAAGGGTAGAAAAAAGCAAAAGGTATATCAGAAGGGGAGGGGAAAATACTATGTGAGGTGCCTCAGGGATCAGTGCTGGAATAGCTACTGTTTCCAATTTACATCAATAACTTGGATTCAGTCAATGCAAATTTGCAGGCAATACAAGAGGGGCCAGTGATTCTGAGGAGAATATCCAAGTTGGTAGAACAAAAGCAGGATTACTGTACCTCATAACCTGGCATCAACTGAAACTTGAGTATGCAACTCTCTATTCTTTCATCTAAGTCATACATATATTGCTGAAAATAGAGACAAGTTGTAGAAGCTTTTCGTCTTCCACTCATCAGGGGCGGCACAGTGGCGCAGTGGTTAGCACCGCAGCCTCACAGCTCCAGCAACCCGGGTTCAATCCTGGGTACTGCCTGTGTGGAGTTTGCAAGTTCTCCCCGTGTCTGCGTGGGTTTCCTCCGGGTGCTCCGGTTTCCTCCCACAGCCAAAAGACTTGCAGGTTGATAGGTAAATTGACCATTATAAATTGCCCCTAGTATAGGTAGGTGGTAGGGGAATATAAGGACGGACGTGGTAGGAATATGGGATTAGTGTAGGATTAGTATAAATGGGTGGTTAATGGTCGGCACAGACTTGGTGGGCCGAAGGGCCTGTTTCAGTGCTGTATCTCTAAATAAATAAAATAAAAAAATTTAAAAAAATACCAATATAAGGGAAAACGACAACTTTATACTGTATGAGAAGAGAGTGCTGACTGGTTGGCAAGTGAACTCTGACTAGTAGCGGCTTTGCCATGGAGAATGCACCAGTTTACAGCGACTGACAGTTAACTGTTGAGCTTTGTTTGAAATTTAAACCAGGCAGCTTGACTCTGATTGGTCCTGTCCTGAGGAAGGAACCAGCGAATGGCTGTCACTTATTTTGTTTAGCTGAAACAAGCGCAGTGTTTGTACATGCTCTGTCTGCAAAGAACAGGGCCCTGTGTATTAATATATGTAGCTTCCAGTACACACAAATGCGCCACACTGCGAGCCCTACTGACAATCTTAAATTGGTTGTCAGCCTAATTCTTGGCATACTGAGGATTATTTAGCAAATGTTGCCCAATCATGGAATTGCATCTAATGTTGGACGTTGTCCTGCCTATCACACAAATGAGTTATGTGATATATGAATTTCAATGCCAGTGTGATGCCAGATATATAGGCCCTACGTCCCAAAGACTGGTGGATCGTATCAAACATGTCCCTTCCGCCGTTCGCAACGGCAGGTGCAGGTCGTACCCAACCAGCCTGTGCATGCAAAACTCAAAACACACTGTCCCAGTACAGATCCCTTGAGAACATCACTAATCACACCCTGGAAATCAGAGAACAAACCCTTTAGAAATATACAAAGATTTATGGCTATTTGGCCATTTTATCTGTGCCAGTGGGAAGAGAGCTATCCAGTTTAATCCCACCTCGCAACTCTTGGTGTGTAGCCCTGCAGGTTAGGGCACATCCAAGCGTTTTTTTAAAAACATACGATGAGCGTTTATGCCTCTATCGCCCTTTCAGGCAGTGAGTTCCAGATCCCACCTGTGGGTGAAAAGAAATTATGTCTTAACTCCCCTCTAATCCTTCCACCAATTACTTTAAAACTATACACCCTAGTTATTGACCTCTCTGCAAATGGAAATAGGTCCTTCCCATCCACTCTATCTAGATCCTTCATAATTTTACAAACTTCAATTAAATCTCCTCAGTTTCCTCTGTTCCAATGAAAAACTCAGACTATCCAATCTTTCCTTGTTGCTAAAATTCACCATTTGTGGCAACATCCTTATAAATCACTTCTGTACCCTTCTAGTGTGATCTCATCCTTCCTGCAACATGGTGACCAGAACTACTTTATTCTTACTTTCTGTCTCCTACCTCACAACCAATTACCAACCCATGTCACAAGGTCCGTACGCTCTAATTTTTGCTAATAATCAGTAACTCCCTCACAAATGCCAAACCCAACAGGTCTCCAGTTATCTCATTTCTTTCTCCCTCCTTAAATGATGCATATATTGTAAATAAATTAATTTACAGTAATAATCATATATTTTCAATTAAGTAAAGCACATTTCAGCTGAAAACAGAATTTGCTGGAAATACTCAGAAGATCAGGCAGCATTTGTGGAGAGGACTAGAATTAATGTTTCAGGTCAACAAACTGTCAGAGCTCTTGATGATGTTTCAGGTCAATGACCTTACATTAGTTCTAACTCTCTCTCCACAGAAGCTGCCCGACTTGCTGAGTATTTCCAGTATCCACAGTATTTTTCTTTTGTAAAACACATCTCAGTCTGTCTCTAAAGTGCTTGAACTAAAAGCAAGTCCTCACATTGTATAAGTTAAAGGCAAAAAGATGGTATGGACAATGCAAACAATAGGTGATTAAACAAATATCCAGATACTTACCAAATATATTGGTGGTATGGCCCTTCCTGGAAAGTGGTTTCAACTCATTGTGCCCCCAAGCATACTGTCTATAGTTGCCCCAAGCATGCTTCATCATCTGCAAAAGCAGAAAATTAACTTCACCTAATTTTATGATCTTTCTGCAGTTAAAATGAATAAAACAAAATTATAAAAATATAGTCCAATTTTAAATTTCAACACCAAGTGATTCCAACTACATCAGCGCAAGAGTTTGCCCAACATGCCTAATTTTGCAGACAATGACAATATTGGGCACTAGTTAAAGTTAACACTTTTTTTTTTAAATATACATGAACTTAGATATATTTGATTATAATTCATCCATCTAACACATGGTGGAGGAGCCTCAGCCTTTGTCATTTGCTAACAGGTTCTAGGTGCATGTTACTGGAGTGAATGATAACAGGGAGGATGAATAAATTGACCATGGCAGCATGGTACAGGAGGCCAGTGAAGTGGCAATGAATTAACAACGATATATTTCCAAGTCGGATAGTGTGAAACTTGGAGGGAAACTTGCCCTGGCCTTTCTAGGCAAGAGGTCGCAGGTTTGGAAGGTGCTGTCGAAGGAGCCTTGGCAAGTTGCTGCACTGCACCTTGTAGATAGTACACAATGCAGCCACTGTGCACCAGTAGCGGAAGAAATGAATGCTTAAAGTGGTAAGTGGAGTGCTGATCAAGCAGGCTGCTTGGTCTTGGATGGCGTCAAGCTTCTTGAGTGTTGTTGGAGCTACACTCATCCAGGCAAGTGGAGAGTACTGTATCACACTCCTGACCTGTGCCCTGCAGATGGTGGACAGGCTTTGGGGAGTCAGGAAGTGATACACTTGCTGCAGAATGCACAGCCTCTGATCTGCTCTTGTAGCCACAGTATTTATGCGACTGATTCAGTTAAGTTTCTGATCAATGGTGACCCCCACCCCCCACCCCCAGGATGTTGATGGTGGCAAATTTGAAAATGGTAATGCCAATAAATGTCAAGGAAATGTTAGACTCTCTCTTGTTGGAGATAGCCATTGCCTGGCACTCATGAGGCAATTAATATACGTGGCGCTCATCAGCCCAAGCCTGAACATTGTCAGGTCTTGCTGCATGTGGGCACAGAATGCTTTAGTATGAGAAGCTGCAAATGGCAATGAACCTGTGCAATCAGCAAATGTCTCCACTTCTGACCTTATGATGGAGGGAAGGTCATTGATAAAGCTGAAGATAGTCAGGCCCAGGACACTGCCCTGACAAACACCTGCAGCGATCCCATCAGACTGAAATGATTGGCCTCCAACAATAACAACTGCCCTCCTTTGTGCTAGGTCCAACTCCATTTAGTGGAGAATTGCCTTCAATTCCCATTGACTTCACTTTTACTGACGTTCCCTGATGCTACACTCAGCCAAATGCTGCCTTGATGTCAAGGGCAGTCACTCACATCTTCTGTCCATTCAGCTATTTTGTCCATGTTCAGACCAAGGCTATGATGATGAGTCGTCCTGCAGAACCCAAACTGAGCAGTTCCGAAGAAGGGTCACTGACCTGAAACGTTAACTCTGCTTCTCTCTCCACAGATGCTGCCAGACCTGAATATTTCCAGCATTTCTTGTTTTTATTAGCTGCATCTACCCTGTCTATCCCTTTAAGTGTTTTGTAGTTTTCCATGAGATCACCTCTCATTCTTCGAAACTCTGGAGAATGCAGGCCCAGTTTCCCCAGTCGCTCTTCATAGCACAGTCCTGCCATCCTGGGAACGTCTGGTGAAACTTCATTGCACTCCCTCTATGGCAATAATATCCTTCCTGAGGTAAGGAGACCAAAACTACACACAGTACTCCAGGTGCAGTCTAACCAAGGTTCTATACAACTGAAGAAAGACATCACTACTCCTGCACTCAAATCCTCTTGCGATAAAGGCTAACTTACCATTAGGCTTCTTAATTGTTTGCTGCACCTGCATGTTAGCTTTCAGTGACTTATTGACAAGGACACCCAGGTCCCTTTGTACATCTACTTTCTAATCTACCATTTAGGAAATAGTCTGCACATCGGTTCCTCCTACCAAAGTGGATAACCTCACATTTTTCCACATTATATTCCATCTGCCACATTCTTGTTCACTCACTAAGTCTTTCCAAATCCCCTTGAAGCCGCTTTGCACCTTCCTCACAACACACATTCCCACCTAGCTTTGTGTCATCCGTGAACTTGGAAATACTACATTTGGTCCCCACATCCAAATCATTGATACATATTGTGAACAGCTGGGGCCCAAGCACTGATCCCTGCGGTACCCCACCAGTCACAGCCTGCCAATGAGAGAATGACCCGTTTATTCCTACTCTGTTAACCAATCCTTAACCCATGCCAGTATATCACCTCCTACGCCATGTGCTTTAATATTGCTATCCAACCTCCTGTGGGGGACTTTATCAAAAGCCTTTTGAAAATCTAAGTATACCATGTCCACCAACTACCCTTTGTCAATTCTGTTAGTGACATCCTCAAAAAACTCCAACAGGTTCGTCAAACATGATTTCCCATTCATAAATCCATGTTGACTATGCCCAATCAGATTATTATCCAAGTGTCCATTTATCACATCCTTTAGAATAGATTCTAGCATTTTCCCAACGACTGATGTAAGGCATCTGTTTTCTCTCTCCCTCCCTCCTTAAATAGTGGGGTGACATTTGCAACCTTCCAATGTGCAGGAACCGCTCCAGAATTTATAGAATTTCGGAAGATGATCACCAATGTATCCACTATCGCCATAGCTACCTCTTTCAATACCCTGGGATGTAGAATATCAGGTCCTGGGGACTCATCAACTTACAGCCCCATTAATTTCTCCAATACAACCTTCTTACTAATACTAATTTCCTTCAGTTCCTCATTCCCCTTATCCCTTGGATCTCTAATTCTAGGAAATTTTTTGTATCTTCCTCAGTGAAGACAGACACAAAGTAATCATTTAGCTTCTCTGCCATTTCTCTATTCCCCATTATAAATTCTCCTGACTCTGCCTGCAATGGATCCATATTTGTCTTAGCCAAATGTTTCCTTTTTACGTACCGATAGAAGCTTTTACAGTCCGTTTTTATATTTTTTTGCTAGCTTATATTCATATTCTATTTTCCCTTTCTTTATTAGTTTCTTCGCCCTCCTTTGCGGTATTCTAAAATCCTCAGGTTTACTACTATTTCTGGCAACTTACAGTTGAAGTATATACATACAGTGAAGTACTTTGGAAGTGCAGTCACTGTTTTAATGTGGAGATCAGGGAAAATAGTAAAAAATCAAAAGGACTAAATTCCATGGCGTTGGGAAGGCAATGGGCACACTGCCTGATGCCACCCATGCCATTTTGTGTGCCCCAATGCCTCCAAAGGCAGGATAAAATCCAGCCTTGTTTGTTTCTCTTTCCACAGATGATGCCAGATCTGAGTATTTCTGACAATTTCTGTTTTTATATAGGAGTAAGAAATTTGCCTTAGACAGATATAACAAAAGTTCATTAGATTGATTCCTGAGATGAGAGGCTGTCCTATGAGGAGACAGTGAGTAAAATAGGACTGTATGTTCAAGAATGAGATGTGATCTCACTGAAACATATAAAATCCTTAGAGAGCTTGATAGGGTAGATGCCAAGAGGCTGTTCCCCACAGCTGGAGAGTCTAGAACTCCAGGTCATAGTCTCAGGATAAGCGGTTGGCCCTTTAGGACTGAGATGAGGAGAAATTTCTTTACTCAGAGGGTTGTGAACCTTTGAAATTCTCCACCCAGAGGACTATAGATGCTCAGTCAATGTATACATTCAAGACTGAGATCAGCAGATTTTTGGACACTAAGGGAATCAAGCAATATGGGAATAGCGCAAAAAAGTGGAGTTGATGTAGAAGTTCAGCCATGATCTTTTTGAATGGCAGAGCAGGCCTGAGGGACCGTCTGGCTTACTCTTGCTCCTATTTCTTATGTTCTTATGTAGAGTGAGCATGAATTTCTAATCCATCTTTGATTTATTTTCTTTATTAAAAAAATGCCCATAACTGAACAATGTTGCATTCAATGCTGCAATATCAACATTAATAGCTTCAAAGCACACAAATTGCACAGAGATTCAGATTTTAATTCCAGCTTTAGCTTAGTTGTACTCAGGCATCCAACCAACTCAACTGTCACATCTGACTAGGGTGGCAGGTGCAAAAAAACAAGCAGTGGCAAGATGTCTTGGTTTAAAAACCAATACAAGTGAACACTCAGCATCCATTTGGCAGCATCAGAGCATCACTAGATACTATGGGTAACATCGGTTTCCTTTTCCCTTCACTTCCAAAGCCTTTTACCAAAATTTTGACTATGGCATTTTTTCTTAAGGGGATCAGAGTGTGGAAAGAAGTAGCTAAACAGGCACTTTACCAACCCCTTTATATGTGACACTTACTAAATCCAAATTTGGCAGTAATATTTACTGCCCGATGACTACAATATTGTCTATGACAAATATGAATATGAAACTTTGTGAAGCAAATGGCTTAAAGCAAACAGTATTATTCATTCCAGCTCACTACCATCCACAAGTAAACATAAGTGATGTAACATGTTTGAAAGGAAACTGATAAAAACTACCATCATTCCAACTTAAACAATATAGTATTCATGCATCTCACATACCTCTTTAATCTTCTCTTGTTTCTCTTTGATGTCTGGATCGCCTGGGTCCCCATTATTGATTCCTACCGGTTTTGGGATAGGTACACGTGGTAGTTGTTTGCCTTCTCTTTTTTTCATATCTTGTGCCACTCGATTTTTCTCTGTCTGAATCTCAGCATGGATTTGATCTTTGGATTTTTTCAGTTTTTCCTTTGCCTCTTCCAGTGCTCTCTCGTGATCTGCCCTAATCATCTCACGAAGTTGCTCCTCTTCCTCTCTAGGGAATACAGTGAAGACATCAAACTCTCAGTAATAGATCATTCACAGTACAACAGTAGTTTGTAATAAACCATTTGAGCATCTAAATGCACCAAGTCTAACCTTGCTGTCATTTGCTGCACAGAATAGTAAACTGAAGTAAATATAAATTGTGACATTCAAAGTTAAGATTTTAAACAGCAGAGATAATTGTAGCAGTGATTATAATGTTAGGGCACTTTGTTCACAAGAGGCCAAAACATAAACTTCATCTCTTAGGTTTTAGGCTTTTACCAGATATTTTACCACATTATACAAAAAAGACAACTCGAATGAGCAAGACTTTTCTCCATACAAATGTAAGGAAAGCGTTATACACATGATTAAAAAAAAAAGAAAATGCTGAAAATACTCAGGTCAGGCAACATCTGTGGAGCGAAGAACAGTATTAACATTTCAGGTTGCTGAGCTTTCATCAAAACTAGAAAAAGGCAGAGATGTAACAGGTTTTAAGCAAATACAGAAGCAGGAAAAGGGGTAAGAGGGGGAAAACAACAAAAGGGAAGGTCTGTGATAAGGTGGAAGCCAGGAGAGATTCAACGACAAAAGGGATGATGGTACGAGGCAAAGGGAGTGCAAATGAGGCAAGTAAAGAAACAAAAGATGGGTCTAGAAGACCAGGAAATGGCAATAATAGAACTATTACCAACAGCTGCTGTACAGAATATTGGGTGCACTGGTTATGATTAGAAATTGTTGAATTCAATGTTGAGTTTAGAAAGCTGCAAAATGTCGAACTGAAAGAGGAGGAGCTGTTCCTCGAGCTTCCATTGAACTTTGCTATAACAGTATAAGAGGCCAAGGACAGAGAAGTCGGGGCGAAGAATTAAAATAAGCGACCTGACGCTCGCGGACTGAACAGAGGTGCTCTGCAAAGCAAATCACCTAATCTGCATTTGGTCTCCCTCGTGTAGAAGAAACTGCATCGTCGGCAGAAAATACAGTATGCTAAACTGAAAGTAGTACAAGTAAATCACTTTCACCTAGAAGGAATGTTTGGAGCCCGGGATGGTGGGAGGGAAGAGGTAAAAAGGCACATGTTGCATCGCCTGTGCTTGCATGGGAAGATGCTGCAGGTGATCAAAGCACGGACCAGGTGTCACAGAGGAACAGCACCTTCAGAATACTGAAAAGGGAGGGGAGAGAAGATATACTTGCTGGTGGCATCACAGCGAAGGATAATCCAATGAATGTGGAGGCTGGTTGAGTGGAAAGTGACAAGGGGAACCCTACCGTTGTCCTGGGAGGGGCGAGAAGGGGTGAGAGCAGGAGCGCAAAAACAGGACAGACACAGTAAAAGGCCGTCAACGACAGTGGACAGGAATTCTTGCTTGAGGAAAAGGGAAAACATATCAGAAGCACTGGTATGGAAAGTGGCATCAGAACAGATGCAACGGAGATGGAGAAATTGGGAGAAGGATTAGATTAGATTAGATTAGAGATACAGCACTGAAACAGGCCCTTCGGCCCACCGAGTCTGTGCCGACCAGCAACCACCCATTTTTACTAATCCTACACTAATCCCATATTCCTACCAAACATCCCCATCTGTCCCTATATTTCCCTACCACCTACCTATACTAGTGACAATTTATAATGGCCAATTTACCTACCAACCTGCAAGTCTTTTGGCTTTGTGGGAGGAAACCGGAGCACCCGGAGAAAACCCACGCAGACACAGGGAGAACTTGCAAACTCCACACAGGCAGTGCCCAGGATCGAACCCGGGTCCCTGGAGCTGTGAGGCTGCAGTGCTAACCACTGCGCCACTGTGCCGCCCTGGTATGGAAAGTGGCATCAGAACAGATGCAACGGAATAGAGTCCTTACAGGAAGTGGGTGGAAGAAAGTATAATCAAGGTAGCTGTGGGAGTCAGTGGACTTATAGTAGATACTGGTTGACAGCCGATCCTCAGAAATGAGGACTGATAACTTCAGGAAGGGAAGGGAAAAGTTTGAAATAGATCACATGAAGGCAAGGGAAGGGTGGAAATTAGAAGCAAAGTTGATGAAATTTTCTAGCTTGAGGCAAAGCCACGAAACAGCACGTGTGCAGTCATTGATATACCAGAAACAGAGGCGAGGGGACCAGAGTAGGACTGGAACAAAGAATGTTCCACATATCCCACAAAAAGGCAGGCATAGCTAGGACCCAAATGGGTTCCTACTGCAATGCCTTTTATTTGAAGGAAATGAGGGGAGTCAAAAGGAGAAGTTGTTTTAATTTAAGAACTAATTCAGTCAGGCAGAGGAGGGTGGTAGTAGGTGGAGACTGGTTAGGCCTCTGTTCAAAGAAATGAAGAGCCCTCTGGGTGTTCTGGTGAGGGATGGATGTGTAGAGGCAGTTCATGTTGAAAAGGAGACAGTTAGGGCCACAATACTGGAAACTAGTAAAGTGATGGAGCGCGTCAGAAAAGTCATAAATGTTGGGGGGGGGGGAAGAAACTGGACAAAAGAGGGGGAAAAAAAAAAAAGAGTTGAGATTGGAAGAAATCAGGTTAAAAGGATGGGTCTACCTGCTTGTGAATCGTGCGAAGGAACTGGAAACGGACAATGCACAGTTGTGGAACGATGAGGTTGGAGGCCGTGGAGTGAAGATCTCCAGATGAGACTAGGTCAATGACAATCTGGGAAAAGAGGGTTTGATGTTCAGGGATGGGGTCATGGTCCAGGGGAAGTAGGAGGAGGCATTCAACCTCTGCAAGGTAGTTCACAAAAGAGCAGCTCACTCTTGTCAGAAGGTTTAACTGCAATGTTAGGGTGGGTCTTGACAGACCGAAGTGCTGCAAGTTCAGAGAGGTAGGCTAGTGTGAGTGAGGGTAGTAGAAAAATTGAGACAGTTGATGTCACGCTGGAAGATCCTAATGAAAAGATCTACAGAGTTTAAGAAGCCAGTTGGAGGGGTCCAGGCGGGAGAAAGAGTCTGCTGTGAGGGGAAGGACACCTGGCCAAAGAGGTGGGTGGAGGCAATGGAGGAAGAGCTCAGCATCATGCCAAGCTCGAAGCTCATCATGGTGGGGACACAAAGGAACTCTTGAATCACCAACACCCTCTCTCCTTCCCATTGCACCTTCCTGTGCAAGCTAATAAGTGGCAAGTAACATGCGTGCCACACAAGTGCTGGGCAATGACCATCTCCAACAAGAGAGAATCTAACCATCGCTGAATGCCCCACTATCAACATCTTGGGGGTTACCATTGACCAGAAACTGAACTGGAGTAACTATATAAATAGCATTCAGTGTTTGTCCCCCTAGATGACAGGGAGCAGATAAAAGGGCAGATTTTTTGTTTTATACATTCATGGGATATGGGCGTTGCTGACAAGGCCAGCATTTACTACTCATCCCTAATTGCCCTTGGGTAGGTGGTGGCGAGCTGCCTTCTCGAACCGCTGTAGTCCATGTGGGGTAGGAAGGGAGTTCCAGGATTTTGACCATCAACAGTGAAGGAGCAGCAATATAGTTCCAAGTCAGGATGGTGTGTGGCTTGGAGGGGAACTAGGTTGTGTTCCCATGCATCTGCTGCCCGTGTCCTTCTAGGTGGTAGAGGTCACAGGTTTGGAAGGTGCTGTCTAAGGAGCACTGGTGCGTTGCTGCAGTGCATCTTGTAGATGGTACACACTGCTGCCACTGTGTGCGGTGATGGAGGGAGTGAATGTTTGTAGATGGGGTGCCAATCAAGCGGGCTGCTTTGTCCTGGATGGCGTCGGGCTTGAGTGTTGTTGGAGCTGCACCCATCCAGGCAAGTGGACAGTATTCTATCACACTCCTGACTTGTGCCTTGTAGATACTCGCCGCAGGATACCTAGCTTCTGACTTTCTCTTGTAGCCACGGTATTTATATGGCTACTCCAGTTCAGTTTCTGGTCAATGATAACTCCCTAGGATGTTGATAGTGGGGGATTCAGCGATGCTAATGCCATGGAATGTCAAGGGGCGATGGCTGGATTCTCTCTTGTTGAAGATGGTCATTGCCTGGCACTTGTGCGACTCGAAATGTTACTTGCCACTTATCAGCCCAAGCCCGAATGTTGTCCAGGTCTTGCTGCATTTGGACTCTGACTGCTTCAGTATCTGAGGAGTCACAAACGGCACTGAACATTGAGCAAACAAACATCCCCACTTCTGACCTTATGACTGAAGAAAGGTCATTGATGAAACTGCTGAAGATGGTTGGGCCAAGAACACTACCCTGAGGAACCCCTGCAGTGATGTCCTGGGGCTGAGATGATTGACCTCCAACAACCACAATCATCTTCCTTTGTGCTAGGTATGACGCGAACCAGCAGAGAGCTTTCCCCCTGGTTCCCATTGACTCCAGGTTTGCTAGGGCTCCTTGATGCCATACTCAGTCAAAGGCTACCTTGATGTCACGGCAGTCACTCTCACCTCGGCTCTGGAGATCAGCTCTTTTGTCCATATTTGGACCAAGGCTGTAATGAGGTCAGGAGCTGAGTGACCCTGGCAGAACACAAACTGAGCGTCACTGAGCAGGTTATTGCTCAGCAAGTGCCCCAAGATAGCGCTGTCGATGATCCCTCCATCACTTTACTGATGACAGTGAATAGATTGATGGGGCAGTAATTGGCCAGGTTGGATTTGTCCTGCTTTTTCTGTACAGGACAAATCTGGGCAATTTTCCACATTGCCCGGTAGATGCCAATGTTGAAGCTGTACAGGAACAACTTGGCTAGGGGCACAGCAAGTTCTGGAGCACAAATATTCAGTAGTATAGCTGGAATGCTGTCAGGGCCCATAGCCTTTGCAGTATAAGTGCCTTCAGTCATTTCCGATATCATGTGGAGTGAATTGAATTGGCCAAAGACTGGCATCTGTGATGCTGGGGACTTCAGGAGGAGGCCGAGATGGATCATACACTCAGCACTTCTGGCTGAAGATGGATGCAAATGCTTTAGCCTTATCTTTTGCACTGATCTGCTGGGCTCCCTCATCATTGCGGATGGGGATATTTGTGGAACCACCTCTTCCAGTGAGTTGTTTAATAGTCCACCACCATTCACAACTGGATGTGGCAGAACTACAGAGCTTAGATCTGATCTGTTGGTTGTGGGATGGCTTAGCTCTGTCTATCGCATGCTACTTATGCTGTTTGGCAAGTAGTCCAGTGTTGTAGCTTTAACAGGTTGACACCTCATTTTTAGGTATGCCTGGTGCTGCTCCTGGCATGCCCTCCTGCACTCTTCAGAAGAATGGAAGAACGACAGTGATAGGGGAAATCGATAGGGGAGTAGACAGACATTTCTGTGGCAGTAAACATGACTCCAGGATAGTGTGTTGCCTCCCTGGTGACAGGGTCAAGGATGTCAAGGAGCAGCTGCAGGACATCCTTCTGGGGGAGGGTGAACAGCCAGAGGTTGTGGTCCACATTGGTACCAATAACATAGGTAGGAAGAGGGATGAGGTCCTGAAAGCAGATATTAGGGAGTTAGGAAGGAAATTAAAAAGCAGGAACTCAAGAACAGTAATCTCAGGATTACTCCCAGTGCCACGTGCTAGTAAGCATAGGAATAGGAGGACTGATCGACAGAACACGTGGCTGGAAAATTGGTTCTGGAGGGAGGGCATCAAATTTCTGAGGCTTGGGACCGGTTCTGGGGGAGGTGGGATCTGTACAAGGCACCTTAACAGGACCGGAACTAATATCCTCGCAGGTAGAGTTGCTAGTGCTGTTGGGGAGGGTTTAAACTAGTTTGCTAGGGGGAATTGTAACCTGAGAGGTAGCTCAAATTGGAAGGAAGTAAAGCTGGTAACAGGAGGTAGGAAAGTAGCAAGTGACATTAGAAGGCAAGCGAAACAAAGGCGAGCATCAGAATCACAGAATAATAGTGCAGAAGAGGCCCTTCAGCCCATCAACTCTGCACCGATGTTTTAAAGACATCTGACCGGTCTACCTAATCCCATTTGCCAGCACTTGGCCCATAGCCTTGAATGTTATGACATGCCAAGTGCTCATCCAGGTACTTTTTAAAGGATGTGAGGCAACCCGCCTCTACCACCCGCCCAGGCAGTGCATTCCAGACCGTCACCACCCTCTGGGTAAAAAAGTTCTTCCTCAAATCCCCCTTAAACCTCCTGCCCCTCACCTTAAACTTGTGTCCCCTCGTAATTAACCCTTCAACTGAAGGGAATAGCTGCTCCCAATCCACCCTGTCCATGCCCCTCATAATCTGTACACCTCGATCAGGTCACCCCTCAGTCTTCTCTGCTCCAGTGAAAACAACCCAAGCCTATCAAACCTCTCTTCATAGCTTAAATGTTCCATCCCAGGCAACATCCTGGTGAATCGCCTCTGCACCCCCTCCAGTGCAATCACATCCTTCCTATAATGTGGCGACCAGAATTACATAGTACTCCAGCTGTGGCCTTACCAAAGTTCTATACAACTCCAACATGACCTCCCTGCTTTTGTAATCTATGCCTCAATTGATAAAGGCAAGTGTCCCAAATGCCTTTTTCACCACCCTATGAACCTGCCCTTCTGCCTTCAGAGATCTACGGACAAACACGCCAAGGTCCCTTTGTTCCTCGGAACTTCCCAGTGTCAGGCCATTCATTGAATACTTGCATGTCACATTACTCCTTCCAAAGTGCATCACCTCACACTTTTCAGGGTTAAATTCCATCTACCACTTTTCTGCCCATCCCATCTATAGCTCCCTGTAACCCAAGACACTCAACCTCACTGTTAACCACTCGGCCAATCTTTGTGTCATCCGCTCAGCTGAGAGCGCAGAATTTCAAGATATGATTAAGAGCACTCTACTGCACGTAGCATTCGCAACAAGGTAGATGATTGAAAGGCACAAATAGAGGTAAATAGCTATGATCTAATTGCCATTACAGAAACATGGCTACAGGGTGATCAAGACTGGACCAGAGGACTGGAGGACAGCGAATGTGGTACCATTATTTAAGAAGGGTAGCAGGGATAAACCAGGTAATTACAGGCCGGTGAGTCTAACATCAGTGGTAGTGAAACTATTGGAAAAATTTCTAAGGGACAGGATTAAACCCCACTTGGAGAGGCAGGGATTAATCAGGGATAGTCAGCATGGCTTTGTCAGCGGGAGATCACGTCTAGCCAATTTAATTGAATTTTTCGAGATGGTGACTTGATGTGTAGATGAGGGTAAAGCAGTTGATGTAGTCTACATGGACTTCAGTATAGCTTTTGATGAGGTCCCGCATGGGAGATTGGTTAAGATGGTAAGAGCCCATGGGATCCAGGGCAATTTGGCAAATTGGATCCAAAATTGGCTTAGTGGCAGGAGGCAGAGGGTAATGGTCAAGTGTTGTTTTTGCGAGTGGAAGCCTGTGACCAGTGATATACCGCAGGGATCGGTGCTGGGACCCTTGCTGTTTGTAGTGCACATTAATGATTTAGACGTGAATATAGGAGGTATGATCAGTAAGTTCACAGATGACACGAAAATTGGTGATGTCATAAATAGTGAGGAGGAAAGCCTTAGATTACAGGACGATATAGATGGGCTGGTAAGCTGCGGCAAATGGAATTTAAACCTGAGAAGTGTGAGGTAATGCATTTTGGGAGGACTAACAAAGCAAGGGAATATACAATGGATGGTAGGACCCTAGGAAGTACAGAGGGTCAGAGGGACCTTGGTATACTTGTCCATAGATCACTGAAGGCAGCAGCACAGGTAGATAAGGTGGTTAGGAAGGCATATGGGATACTTGCCTTTATTAGCCGAGGCACAGATGGAGCTGTATAAAACGCTAGTTAGGCCACTGCTGGAGTACTGCGTACAATTCTGGGCACCACACTATAGGAAGGATGTGATTGCACTGGAGAGGGTGCAGAGGAGATTCACCAGGATGTTGCCTGGGCTGGAGCATTTCAGCTATGAAGAGAGACCGAAAAGCTAGGGTTGTTTTCCTTAGAGCAGAGGAGGCTGAGGGGAGATATGATTGAGGTATACAAAATTATGAGGGGCATTGATAGGTCAGATAGGAAGAAACCTTTTCCCTTAGTGGAGGGGTCAATAACCAGGGGGCACAGATTTAAGGTGAGGTGCAGGAGGTTTAGAGGGGATTTGAGGAGAACAATTTTCACCCAGAGGGTGGTTGGAATCTGGAACGCACTGCCTGAAAAGGTGGGAGAGGCAGGAACCCTCACAACATTTAAGTATTTAGATGAGCTCTTGAAACACCATAGCATACAAGGCTGTGGGCCAAGTGCTGGAAAATGGGATGAGAATAGTTAGGTTCTTGATGGCCGGCACAGACACGGTGGGCTGAAGGGCCTGTTTCTGTGCTGTATAACTCTATGAATGGGAACTGAATATTCAAGGATATTCGACATTTAAGGAGGACAGGCAAAAAGGAAAAGGAGGTGGTGTTGCACTGATAATAAGGAATGGCATCAGTACATTAGTAAGGGAGGATCTCAGATCAGAAGAACAAAATGTGGAATCTGTTTGGGTGGAGCTATGAAACAGCAAGGGGCAGCAAACTTTGGTAGGAGTTGTTTATAGGCCAAACAGTAGTGGTAGTGTGAGGCATAGTATTAGTCAGGAAATTAGAGAAGCACATAGCATGAGTAATACAGTACTCATGTTGACTTCAATCTGCATATAGACTGGTTAAACCTAAAGAGCACTAATGCTGTGGAGGACGAGTTTCTGGAGTATGTTTGGGATGGTTTTCTGGAACAGTATGTTGAGGAACCGACTAGAGAACAGGCTATTTTAGATCTAGTGTTATGTAATGAGAAAGGACCAACTAATAATGTGGTTGTAAAAGGACCTTTAGGAATGACTGACCATAATATGCTGGAATTTTACATTATGTTTGAAAGTGAGATAGTTCAATCTGAAGCCAGAATGTTAAATTTGAACAAAGGAAATTATGAAGGTCTGAGGGGCAAACTGGCTGAGGTGGACTGGAAAAATACATTAAAAGGTATGACAGTACATAGATAATGGACAGTCTTTAAAGAATTATTACATAGTTTACAGCAACTATACATTCCTTCAAAGTACAAAAAAAAAACAAAATGTAAAGGCAGTCAATCGTGGCTAACAAAGGAAGTTAAGGATTGTATAAGATTCAAAGAAAAGGCCTATAAAGTTGCCAGAAATAGTAAACCTGAGGATTGCGGGGATTTTAGAAGAGAGTAAAGGAGGATCAAGAAACTGAAAAAGGGAGAATAGAGTATGAATGTAAACTCGCAAAAAACATAAAAACAGACTGCAAAAGCTTCTATAGGTGCGTAAAAGGAAATGTTAGGCTGAGACAAATGTAGGTCAATTATAGGCAGAGTCAGGAGAATTTATAATGGGGAATAGAGAAATGGCAGAGAAGCTGTTACTTTGTGTCTGTCTTCACTGAGGAAGATACAAGAAACCTCCCGGAATTAGAGATCCAACGGATTAGGGAGAATGAAGAATTGAAGGAAATTACTATTACTAAGAAGGTTGTATTGGAGAAATTAATGGGGCTGAAGGTTGATAGGTCCCCAGGACCAGATATTCTACATCCCAGAGTGTTTAAAGAGGTAGCTTTAATGGTTTAGTTTAGAGCTACAGCACTGAAACAGGCCCTTCGGCCCACCGGGTCTGTGTCGACCATCAACCACCCATTTATACTAATCCTACACTAATCCCATATTCCTACCACATCCCCACCTGTCCCTATATTTCCCTACCACCTACCTATACTAGGGGCAATTTATAATGGCCAATTTACCTACCAACCTGCAAGTCTTTTGGCTTGTGGGAGGAAACCGGAGCACCCGGAGAAAAACCACGCAGACACAGGGAGAACTTGCAAACTCCACACAGGCAGTACCCAGAATTGAACCCGGATCGCTGGAGCTGTGAGGCTGCGGTGCTAACCACTGCGCCACTGGAGATAGTGTGTGCATTGGTGTTTATCTTCCAATATTCTATAGATTCAGGAATAGTTCCTGCAGATTGGAAGGTAGCAAATCTCACCCCACTATTTAAGAACAGAGGGAGTGAGAAAACAGAACTACAGACATGTACGCCTTACATCAGTGATATGGAAAATGCTAGAATCTATTCTAAAGGCTATGATCAATGGACACTTGGATAATAATCATCTGATTGGGTATAGTCAACATGGATTTATGAATGGGAAATCATGTTTGACGAATCTGGAGTTTTTTGAAGCGGTTACTGACAGAATTGACAAAGGGGAGTTGGTGGACGTTGAAGACTTGGATTTTCAGAAGGCTTCTGATAATGTTCTCCAAAGGAGGCTGGTTAGCAAAATTAAAGCACAGGGGATAGGAGGTAATATGTTGGCATGGATTAAGGATTGGTTAACAGGCAGAAAACAGAAAGTATGAATAAATGGGTCATTCTTGCGTTGGCGGGCTGTGACTAGTGGGATACTGCAAGGATCAGTACTTGGGCCCCAACTGTTCATAACATATATCACAGATGACACAAAACTAGGTGGGAATGTGTGTTGTGAAAAAGATGCAAAGCAGCTTCAAGGGGATTTGGATAAATTTAGTAAATGGGCAAGAACGTGGCAGATGGTATATAATGTGGGAAAATGTGAGGTTATCCATTTTGGTAGGAGGAACAGATGTGAAGAGTATTTCTTAAATAGTAAGTGATGAGAAAGTGCAGATGTACAAAAAGGAACTTGGATGTCCTTGTCAATAAGTCATTGAAAGCTAACATGCAGGTACAGCAAGCAATTAAGAAGGCTAATGGTATGTTAGCCTTTATCGCAAGAGGATGTGTGTACAGGAGTGGTGAAGTCTTACTTCAATTGTATAGAACCTTGGTTAGACCACACCTGGAGTACTGTGTGCAGTTTTGGTCCCCTTACCTTAGGAAGGATATTATTGCCGTAGAGGGAGTGCAACGAAGGTTTACCAGACTTGTTCCCGGGATGGTGGGTCTGTCCTATGAAGAGCGATTGGGGAAACTGGGCCTGTATTCTCTAGCCTTTCGAAGAATGAGAGGTGATCTCATTGAAACCTACAAAATATTTAAAGGGATAGACAGGGTAGATGCAGCTAAGTTGTTTCCTCTGGTTGGGGAGTATAGAACCAGGACACACAATTTCAACATAAGGGGGAAGCCACTAAGGACCCAGATGAGGAGAAATTTCTTTACTCAGAGGTTGTGAATCTTTAGCATTCTCTACCCCAGAGGGCTGTGGAAGCTCAGTCATTGAGTATGTTTAAAGCAGAGATTGACAGATTTCTAAATGCCAACGACAAAAAGGGACATGGGGATAGTATGGGAAAAAGGCATTGAAGTGAATGATCAGCCATGATTGTATTGAATGGCGGAGCAGGTTCGATGGGCTGAATGGCCTTCTCCTACTCCTATGTCCCTATATTCATTGAGCCAGGGTTGATCCTCTGGCTTGATGGTAATGGTCGAGTGGGGGATATGCCGGACCGAGAGTTACAGATTGTGGTCGAGTACAGTTCTGCAGTGTCTGCAGAGACTCATCGACAGGATTGCGGCTGCCTGCAATGAATTTGGCCTAACCATCAGCCTCAAGAAAGCGATCATGGGACAGGACGTCAGAAATGTCCCATCTATCAATATCGGCGACCACACTCTGAAAGTGGTTCAAGAGTTCACCTACCTAGGCTCAACTATCACCAGTAACCTGTCTCTCGATGCAGAATTAAACAAACGCATGGGAAAGGCTTCCTCTGCTATGTCCAGACTGGCCAAGAGTGTGGAAAAATGGCGCACTGACAGAACACAAAAGTCCGAGGGTATCAAGCCTGTGTCCTCAGTACCTTGCTCTATGGCAGCGAGGCCTGAACAACGTACGTCAGCCAAGAGCGACGTCTCAATTCATTCCATCTTCCCTGCCTCCGGAGAATCCTTGGCATCAGGTGGCAGGACCGTATCTCCAATACAGAAGTCCTCGAGTCGGCAAACATCCCCAGCATATACACCCTACTAAGCCAGCGGCGCTTGAGATGGCTTGGCCATGTGAGCCGCATGGAAGATGGCAGGATCCCCAAGGACACATTGTACAGCGAGCTCGTCACTGGTACCAGACCCACCGGTCGCCCATGGCTCCGCTTTAAAGACGTCTGCAAACGCGACATGAAGTCCTGTGACATTGATCACAAGTCGTGGGAGTCAGTTGCCAGGGATCACCAGAGCTGGCGGGCAACCATAAAGGCGGGGCTAAAGCGTGGCGAGTCGAAGAGACTTAGCAGTTGGCAGCAAAAAAGACAGAAGCGCAAAGAGGGAGCCAACTGTGTAACAGCCCCGACAATCAATTTTATCTGCAGCACCTGTGGAAGAGTCTGTCACTCTAGAATTGGCCTTTATAGCCACTCCAGGCACTGCTGCACAAACCACTGACCACCTCCAGGCGCTTATCCATTGTCTCTCGAGACAAGGAGGCCAAAGAAGAAGACAGTTCTGCTACTGCTGATGGCCCACAGCACCTCATGGATGCCCAGTCTTGAGTTGCTAGATCTGTTTGAAATCTATCCCATTCAGCATGGTGGTAGTGCCACACAACACGATGGAGTGTATCTTCAATGTGAAGACAGAGCTTAGTCTCCACAAGGACTGTATGGTGGTCACTACTATCATGGGCAGATGCATCTGCGACAGGCAGATTGGTGAGGACGAGGTCAAGTAAGTTTTTCCCTCTGGTTGGTTCCCTCACCACCTGCTGTAGACTTAGTCTAGCAGCTATGTCCTTTAGGACTCAGTCAGTAGTAGTGCTACCGAGCCACTCTTGGTGATGGACATTGAAGTCCCCCAGAGTGACATAAGTAAACTATTCATTGCGTTATGATCTTATGGTATATTAACTTTTTCCAATAAAGTTATTACACACCAAAAGTAGACCACTGATTATATAGAACATTGCTCTGCAACAGTAATGTGTTCTTTCAGGCCCACTGCATTGTGCACACCAAATACATGCAGGCAATTAGACAATTTCAGTGTACACACTAATTCTCTTGACCAACCTGGATGTGGGTTGCAACAAAAACTTGCATTTATGTTATTTAAGAAAACTCGGTATTTCCAAATCTTGGATCATGTCTGCCCCTTTTAATTTTTTTGTTAAGGTAAAGATATTCAGCAGCTTTGCTGGTATTTTCTCGCAGTGGCGGTGTGGCACCCAACACCAGACCATCTAACCCAGTCCTCCTCCTCCTGAGCATCTCACCTTGTTCCATCCCCTCACGTAAAATCCTCATTCTCCACCACCCTCCTAAGTACAATAAAAAGACATTTCACTGATATATCTTCACTATTTTCCTCCCTCAGCCCCTGTACCAAATTACTTCTCGGTGATTTCAACCTTCATCTCAGCTCATCAAGCTCTCTCCTCTGAGTTCACTGCCCTCCTATCCTCCCTTAATCTCCACCTCCATGTAAACTCCCCAACCCATATTCACAGTCCATGTCATGACCATGTCATCTCATGTAGTCTTGCTAATCCCCTTCGATCATTCACAGATAAGACCATCTATTATCACTTCCTTGTATCACTCTCCACCCACATCTCAAACATATCTCCTTCTCCATCGCCCCTGGAAAAATATTATCCCCCAATTCACTTACAACTGCACTTTCCAAATCCCAACTGTCTAGCTTTTGGCCCTCTGTACACCACAATACTTCTGCAACTACTGATTTGCTCAACCGCCCCCTCACCAACTCCTCTGAGATCCTAGTCCCCAATAAAACCATTACTCTCTCTCACCATTGCCATTCCCCCAGCACAGACCTCACCTCCGCTCCCTTAAGTGCAAGGAATACAGACTTAAAAGGATATGGTGGACAACTGGTTTAGCCATCCACTGCAAGATCTGGCTGGACTACAAAAAGCACTCAGGTCCTGCTCTTGTCTACTGAAACTGCTCACTATTCCAAATCACCCTGGTACACAAAGATAACCCCCACTTCTTTTTTTGGCTGCAAACAGTCTTCGCAAATCCTTTCCCTCGTCTCCTCCACCCTCACTTCCAACAATAAGCGCAAGGAACTCTGACTTCTTTGTCACTAAGATCAAGACCACCGAATCAGCTACCACTGCCACATCCCTACCTGCCCCTCGTCCAATGGACTGAACTTCCTCTAAGGCTGCCCTAGCCCTGAGGAACAGCACACCTCATCTTTCCACTCCACTGTCTTCTGGACTCAACTTTGATTTCAACAATCTTAGATTATAACCTCTGCCCCCATATATTTTTTTGCTGGTTTTTCCACTCCACCACATCTCCCCCCCCACCCCCACACGCCACTTCTTTCTTGATCCCTTTACTTTGTATTCGGACTGCTGCTATCCTGTCATCTACACCTCATCAGAAACATGTTTTGTTTCCTTACTTGGCTTTGTACCATGAAACTATGCCATTTAATGTCTCCTGCTCTCCACCCTATCACAGACCTCCCCTTTTATTCTTCTTCCCCCACCACTTGCTAACCATTGCCAGTTCTGATGAAAGGTCATTGACGCAAAACGTTAACTCTGCTTTTATCTCCACAGATGCTGCTTGACCTGCTGAGTATTTCCAGCATTTTCTGGTTTTGTCGCCCTAGCCCTGATCTCTAGTTTCTCTTCTATGTCCCCTCATGTCCTCTCTGAGCTCATCTTGTCCATGAGACCCATTTCTGCTCCCTTGACCCTTTTCCAACTAAACTGACCAAACTCCCTTCCTGGTCCCCATGTTAGCAGATATTGTTAATGGTTCTCTCTCTTCGTGTGTTGCCCCTCTTACCATAAAATGTATCACCCCTCCCCTCAAGAAACCAACCACTGACCACACCGTCCTTGCAAACGACCGCCCCATCTCCAACCTCCCTTTTTTCTCCGAAGCCCTTAAACATATAGTTGCCTGCCAAATTGGTACCTATATTTCATGGAACTCCTCCTTGAATTCCTTCAATTAGGTTTCCGTCCTGCCACAGGACCAAAACAGCTCTCAAAGTTACAAGTGACAATTTATGTGATTCTGAAGGTGGTAAACTTTCCCTCCTCATCCTGTCAGCAGCCTTTGATGCAGTTGACCACAGCATCCTCCAATACCTCTCCAATGTCATCCAGCTGGGTGGGACTGTTTCACCTGGTTCCATTCTGATCTATCTAATCGTATCCCAAATATTACTTGCAGTGGCTTCTCTTCCTGCTCCTGTACTGTTACCTCTGGTGTCCCCAAGGATCTATCCTCGGCCCCCTCTTATTTGTCATCTGCAAGCTGCCTCCCGGAAATATCATCTGAAAACACAGCATTAGTTTTCACATATACGCTGACAGCCAGCTATACCTCACCACCACCTCTCTCGACTCTTGACTGTTGCTAAATTATCAGATTACTTATCCAACATCCAGTACTGGATGAGCAGACATTTCCTCCAACATTAGGAAGACTGAAGCTATTATTTTCGATCCCTGCCACAACTCCATCCCTCTCCCAAGCAACAGAGCGAGACTAAAGCCATCATAACCATGGTCACTTGTAATCATTTGACTCCAAGATAAATTTCTGATCACATATTTCACGCCATCACTAAGACCACCTACTTTTACCTCCATAACAATGCCAGACTTCACCCATCTCAGCTGATGTGCTGCTGAAACCCTCATTCATACATGAGTTATCTCTAGACTTGACCAGTGCAACGCACTCCTGGCTGGTCTCCCACACTCTACCCCCCGTAAACTTGAGGCTATCCAAAACTTTGCTGCCCATTTACTAACTCGAACCAAGTTCCAATCCTCTATCACCCCGGTGCTCGCTGACCTACATTAGCTACCGGTCTAGCAACATCTTGATTTTAAATTTTTTTTTTAAAATATAGAGATACAGCACTGAAACAGGCCCTTCCGCCCACAGAGTCTGTGCTGACCATCAACCACCTATTTATACTAATCCTACACTAATTCCATATTCTTACCCCACCTGTCCCTATATTTCCCTACCACCTACTTATACTAGGGGCAATTGCTAATGGCCAATTTACCTATCAACCTGCAAGTCTTTGGCATGTGGGAGGAAACCGGAGCACCCGAAGGAAACCCACGCAGACACAGGGAGAACTTGCAAACTCCACACAGGCAGTACCCAGAATTGAACCCGGGTCGCTGGAGCTGTGAGGCTGCGGTGCTAACCACTGCGCCGCCACTGTTTTCAAATCCCTCCACAGCCTCACCCCTTCCTATCTCTGTCATCTCCTCCAGCCCCACAACCCTCCAAGATACCTGCACTCATCCAATTCTGGCTTCTTGAGCAAGCCCGATTTTAATCACTCCACCACTGGTGGCCGTGCCTTCAGCTGCCTAGGCCCTAAGCTCTGGAATTCCCTCACTAGACCTCTTCACCTCTCTACCTCACTTTCCTCCTTTAAGACACTCCTTAAAACCTACCTCTTTGATCAAGGTTTGGTCATCTGACCTAATCTCTCATGTGGCTCCGTGTCAAACTGCGTTTTATAATACTCCTGTAGAGCACCTAAGGACATTTTATTATGTTAAAGGCACAATACAAGTGCAAGCTGCTATGGCTGTTGTTTCCTGATAACCAAAATCCCCAGACATGGAACCCCTATTAATTGTTCTCTCTAAACCTTTTCACCAAAGGTAGCTAAAACATAGACAATACTATAAATGTGGCTCATCAACAATCTTTTGATTACAGAAAATTCTTGGACAGGGACTTCAACAAACTTCCCCTTGCCATTTTCCCAAATTGTCTCTTCCTTCAAGAGACAGGTGTTTGACACAAACAGAAACCCATCAGTACACTTAAGAATCTCTAAATCAACTGATAGTGGGGTTTCTGTTACCTTTTGGTAGCAGAAAGATGTGCACTCCATTTTGGGCACACATCCCACTTACATAAGTTGAAAGCATTTGCTCTTCATGCCTCCCTGCAAAGGCAGATAATCACTACTTGTCATTAGTAAGGCCCTTCCAAATTCACAGCCATAAATAAGTTAAAGATAGTGCTACAAGTGCTTTGTCTTCAAAAAAAAAGGTGTGCCTTTAAGACTGAGAAAATGATTTCTCTGGGAACAGTGAATGCTGAGCTAGGTGGGGCACTTGCAAGGCAATGTTTTCCCAAGCCACTCAGCAGAGAGAAATGACTGTCACATGACTGGCTGCTGGGGAGTTTTTAAAGTTTGTCTTTTGCAAAAAAGACCAACTGTTGGCTGGAACCTATTCTGGAGACCAGAACAAGAGAATTCTCTCTGAAAGAAATCAAATCAAAAGACCAGTTTGCTACTAGAAGGGGTAGGAAGACAGCACAGAAACTTTCTCTTGAAAAATAATTCCTGCATCAAGGGAAATTCTAATCAAGTTACAAGAACTTGGAAGGAGTTACAAATCGAAGGCATAGAAGCTAAAACCCTTGTTGCTGTTTAGGCCTGAAAAGAGGGGAAAGACAGAGGAAGAGGAGTTGCAACACTCTGTGGAGAATCACTGCTTTGGAGAAAGGCTCCTTTGCTGATAGGAAGCCTGCATTGCTGAAGGTAGTCTCCAGTCTCTGCAAAAAATCTCAACTTCAAGAGTTGCATTGTTGCATTTTTTGCAAACTCCTGAAATCGCAAGAAAGTTTCTACTATTGGACCGCTACTTTAAAAATTTAAATAGACCTGTTGCTACAACCTGCTGCTGAAAGATCTATCCGGCGCCTGCAGCAGACGAATTGCCTTGAACGCCTACCCACCACAGACTGTTCATTAATTTCACCTAGAAACTTCGAGTGACATCTGACTATTTGATAAAAGGCATATGGGACACTTGCCTTTATCAATCGAGGCAGAGATTACAAAAGCAGGGAAGTCATGTTGGAGTGGTATAGAACTTTGGTAGAGCCACAGCTGGAGTAATGTGTGCAATTCTGGTCGCCACATGATAGGAAGGATGTGATTGCACTGGAGGGGGTGCAGAGGCAATTCACCAGGATGTTGCCTGGGATGGAACGTTTAAGCTATGAAGAGAGGTTAGATAGGCTTGGGTTGTTTTCGCTGGAGCAGAGAAGACTGAGGGGTGACCTGATCGCGGTGTACAAGATTATGAGGGGCATGGACAGGGTGGATCGGGAGCAGCTGTTCCCTTCAGTTGAAGGGTTAATTACGAGGGGACACAAGTTTAAGGTGAGGGGCAGGAGGTTTAAGGGGGATTTGAGCAAGAACTTTTTTACCCAGAGGGTGGTGACGGTCTGGAATGCACTGTCTGGGCGGGTGGTAGAGGCGGGTTGCCTCACATCCTTTAAAAAGTACCTGGATGAGCACTTGGCATGTCATAACATTCAAGGCTATGGGCCAAGTGCTGGCAAATGGGATTAGGCAGACCGGTCAGGTTTCTTTAATGCATCAGTGCAGACTCGATGAGCCTCTTCTGCACTGTATTATTCTGTGATTCTGGGACATCACCGATCAGGAAATATTCTATCAGAAGTTACAACCCAGTTATTTTATTATTCCTAAGAAAGAGTTTGAACTTAAACCAATCTTTTAAAACCAGTTAACCGTTGGTTTTTGAATGTATGAGTGCGCATGAGGGTTTGGAAGAATAAGTTATAACATCTGTTCATACACAGATTTCTTTTAACGTTTAAAATTGGTTTATTAATAGTTAATTTGCTGTTGTTTACAGAAACCTGGTTTGGTGTTCTTTATTCTGAGGAATAAATACAGTGTTTAATTTGGCTTTTCCAGTAGGTGGGAACGTTATTTGAATTGCAATGACCTGTGGCATGGTGGGACTGAATTAAGAGTATTACTCCCCACTTGGTCGTAACAATTGTATCAAACTTAAAGAAAAAGCATATAATTTCGCAAAGATGGGTGGCAGGTCAGAAGATTGGATAGTATATAAATAGCAGCACAGAATGACTAAAAGATTAATAAGGAGTGAAAATTAGAGTACAAGAGAAAGCTGGCTAGAAGTATAGTAAGAGTTTCTACATATATTAAAAACGAAAAGATTAACAAAGTGAGCGTTGGTCCGATAGAAAATGAGTCTGGGGAATGAATAAGGGAAAAGAAGGAGATGGCAGATGAACTGAACAGGTATTTTGCATCAGTCTTCACTACAGAGGATACAAGTCACATCCCAGAAATAGCTGTAAATCAAGAAATGGAAGGGAGGGAGGAACTCAAGAAAATTACAATCACCAAGGAAGTGGTACTGAGCAAACTTTTGCAGCGGCGGGCTGACAAGTCCCCGGGTTCTGATGGACTTCATCCTAGGGTCTTAAAACAAATAGCTAGTGAGATAGTTGATGAGTTGGTTTTAATTTTCCAAAATTCCCTAGATTCCGGGGAAGGTTCCATTAGATTGGAAAATAGCGAACGTAACTCCATTAGTCAAAAAGGGAGGGAGACAGAAAGCAGGAAACTACAGGCCAGTTAGCTTAACATCTGTCATAGTGAAAATGTTAGAAGCTATTACTAAAGACATCACAGCAGGGCACTTAGAAAAATTCAAAGTAATTAGGCAAAGTCAATATGGTTTTGTTAAAGGGAAATCATGTTTAACCAATTTACTGGAGTTCTTTGAAGTAGTAAAATGTGCTGTGGATAAAGGGGAACCGGTGGATAACTGACTTAGATTTCTAGAAGGCATTTGATAAGGTGCCAAATGATACTGCGGAAAATAAAAGCTCATGGTGTAGGGGGTAGCATATTGGCATGGATAGAAGATTGGCTAGCTAACAGGAAAGAGAGAATAGGCATAAATGGGTTATTTTCTGGTTGGCAAGAAGCAACGAGTGGTGTACCACAGGGATCTGTGCTGGGGCCTCAACTTTTTACAATTATATAAATGATTTGGATGAAGGGACCAAAAGGTATGGTTGCTAAATTTGCTAATGACACAAAGATAGGTAGAAAAATAAGTTGTGAAGAGGACATAAGGAGGCTCCAAAGGTAGGTTAAGTGAGTGGGCAAAGATCTGGCAAATGGATAATGTGGGAAAGTGTGAAATTGTTCATTTTGACAGGAAGGATAAAAAAAAAGCATATCTAAATGGTGAGAGATTGCAGAGCTGAGATGTAGAGGGATCTGGGTGTCCTAGTGCATGAATCGCAAAAGGTTAGTATGTAGGTACAGTAAGTAATTAGGCAAGCTAATAGAATGTTATTGTTTATTGCAAAGGTGAATTGAACACAAAAGTAGGGAAGTTATACTTCAGTTATAGAGGACATTAATGAGACCACATCTGGAGTACTGTGTACAGTATTGGTCTTCTTATTTAAGGATGTAAATGCGTTGGAAGCAGTTTAGAAGGTTTACTAGACTAATACCTGGAATGGGCAGGTTGTCCTATGAGGAAAGGTTGGACAGGCTAGGCTTGTATCTGCTGGAAAAGCAAGAGGCGACTTGATTGAAACATATAAGATCCCGAGGGGTCTTGACAGGGTGGATGTGGAAAGGATGTTTCCTCTTGTGGGAGAATCTAGAACTAGTTTAAAAATAGGGGGTCACCCATTTAAGACAAAGATGAGATGACATTTTTTTCTTCCTCAAAAGGCAGTGGTAGCAGAGTCTTTGAATATTTTAAAGGCAGAGGTAGATAGATTCTTGATAAGCAAAGGGTGAAAGGTTATTGGGGGTAGGCGAGAATGTGGAATTGAGGCTACAATCAGATCAGCCATCATCATCTTGTTGAATGGTGGAGCAGGCTCGAGGGGCCGAATGCCTACTTCTGCTCCTAATTCATATGCATGTTCATATGAGCCTTGGTGAGTTCCTGCAGTGCATCTTGTAGATGTTACACACTGCTGCCACTATGTGCCTGTGGTGGAGGGAGTGAGTGTTTAAGGTGGTGGATGCGGTTCTGATCAAGCAGGCTGTTTTGTCCTGGATGCTGTTGAGCTTCTTGAGTGTTCTTGGAGCTGTACTTATCCAGACAAGTTGAGAGTATTCAAGCACACTCCTGACTGTACCCTGTAGATGGTGGGCTGGCTTTGGGGAGTCAAGTGAGTTATTCACTGCAAATTTCCAAGCCTCTGACCTGCTCTGTATTTAGATGGCTGGTCCAGTTAAGTTCCTGGTCAGTGACCCCCACGATGAAGAAGGTCGGGGAATTCAGCAATGATTATGCCAGAACATCAAGAAGCAACGGTTAGATTCTCTCTTGTTGGAGATGGTCATTACCTGACACTTGTGTGGTGCGACTGTTATTTTCCACTTAACAGGCCAAGAATGAATGTTGCCCATGTCTCACTGAATGCAGGCACAGACTGCTCGAATATCTGAGGACTCCCGAATGGTACTGAACACTGTGCAATCATCAGCGCACATCCCCACTTCTGATCTTTTGTTGGAGGGAAGGTCATTGATGAAGCAGCTGAAGATGGTTGAGGAACCATCTTGAGGAACTGCCTTGAGGAACTCCTGCAGCGATATCCTGGGGATGAGATGACTGGCTTCCAACAACCACAATCTACTTCTTTTGCACTAGGTATGACTCCAACCAGTGGAGAATTTCCCCCTGCTTCCCATTGATTTCAATTTTGTTAAAGCTCCTTGATGCCACACTCAGCCTTGATGTCAAGGGCAGCCACTCTCATCACCTCTGGAATTCTACTCTTCTGTCCATGTTTGAATCAAGGTTGTAATGAGGTCAGAAGCAGAGCAGCCCTGGCAGAACCTAAAATGAACATTGGTGAGCAGATTACTGATAAGTAAATACCGCCTGACAGTACTGTCAATTACAACTTCCATCACTATGCGGATGATTGAGAGTAGATCAGTGAGGCGGTAAGTGAGCAAATTAGATTTGTCCTGCTTTTTTTGGAACAGGACATACCTGAGCAATTTTCCACAATGTCGATAGATGCTAGTGTTGTAGCTGTACCGTAAGAGCTTGACTAGTCCTGGAGCACAAGTCTTCAGGACCCATAGCCTTTGCTGTACCCACTGCTTTTAGTCATTTCTTGATATCATGTGAAGTGAAGTGAATTAGCTAAAGACTGGCATCTGTGACCTCAGGATGAGACCGAGATAAATCATCCTCTCGGCACTTCTGACTGAAGATGGCTGCAAATGCTTCAACCTTGACTTTTGCACTGTCACACTGGGCTCCGCTATCATTAAGGATGGGAAGGTCGTGGAGCCTCCTCCTCTGGTTAGTCGTTTAATTGTTCACCACCATCCATGACTGGATGTGGCAGAACTGCAGAGCTTTGATCTGCTCCAACGGTTGTGTCAATAGCATGATGCTTAGCATTCATGTAATCTTGTATTGTAGCTTCACCAGGTTGGCACCTCATTTTCCTGGTGTTGCCCCGGCAAGCTTTCCTCTTGCATGCCTTGCTAGGCCATATCAGAGGGCAGTTAAAAGTCAACAACATTTCTGTGGTTCTGGAGTTGCTAATGTCACATAAAAAGGACATTAGTGAGGCAGATTTTTTTTCTAAATGAAAATCGGGTAGTTTCATGGTCCCCATTACCGATACTAGCTTTTTATTCCAAATTTAATTAACTGAATTTAAATTCCGCAGCTGCCATGATGGGATTTGAACTCATGTCTGAGTCATTAATCCAGGTCTCTGGATTGCTAGTCCAGTAACATAATCACTATGTTATTGTACCCCCAAGGTTGCCAGACAGGGATCAAAGTTTGTGGTGGGGGTCAAAGACAATGGGCTGAAGTTCGTACAGCCCTCAACGTCAGGAACGGTGGCAGGGGCTGGGGATGAAGATTGCTCTGGATGAGGCCCGCCACTGACTTAGATGCTGGCAGGACCCGTCCTTATCTTGACGGCAGCAGCGAGGCCTCGTGGTGGCGCCCCCGCCACTCAGTGTTAGCATCGCCATTTAAATATTCGAATTAAATTACATACCTTAGGTAATTAAGCTCCTGAAGTGTCGCCACAATCTTCATCCCAGCAGCCGGCACAGACGCGCCTTCGAATTCCCCGTCTGGGGAAACAAGACGCAAAACCTGTGGGGAGCAGGGGGAAGAGAGACGGTAAGTTTATCAGTGTGGGAGGGGGACTTACTTGATTAGTCTGGGGATAATGAGAAGGAGTAAAAGGTAAAAGGTGCTGAACTTTGAGGGGCATTGGTGAGGAAGGTGATCATATATTCCAAGGTATACTGAGTCAGCGGCGCTTGAGATGGCTTGGCCATGTGAGCCGCATGGAAGATGGCAGGATCCCCAAAGACACAATGTACAGCGAACTCGCCACTGGTATCAGACCCACCGGCCGTCCATGTCTCCGCTTTAAAGACGTCTGCAAATGCGACATGAAATCCTGTGACACTGATCACAAGTCGTAGGAGTCAGCTGCCAGCATTCGCCAGAGCTGGCGGGCAGCCATAAGGACGGGGCTAAAATGTGGCGAGTCGAAGAGACTTAGTAGTTGGCAGGAAAAAAGACAGAGGCGCAAGGGGAGAGCCAACTGTGCAACAGCCCCGACAAACAAATTTCTCTGCAGCACCTGTGGAAGAGCCTGTCACTCTAGAATTGGCCTTTATAGCCACTCCAGGTGCTGCTTCACAAACCACTGACCACCTCCAGGCGCGTATCCATTGTCTCTCGAGATAAGGAGGCCAAAGAAGATATATTTTTTGGGGCGGGGGAAAAAAAACAAGGGCCTGGGAAGATTTTTTTTTTTTTTAATTACTTTTAATAATTGTAAGTTAACTGTTCCTTTGAAAATTTAAATTGTCATTAAGGGCTATGAGCCCTTTAAAAATGGCGCCAGTGCCTGCGCAGTGGCACCTGACACCACTGCTGGCTCGCCCACCCCTCCACGTGATAAGGGGGGGTGTGAGGGCTGTCCGCCCCAGCCATGTTAATGAGCCACGCGTTTAAGATTGCGGCGGCTCCGCACAGTGAATGCGGTATGTGCAGGCCTCCATCTTTTACAGCCGCCACCATGCCACACAAAATGAGGCCAATGACCTTGATCTTTCCACTCTCTAAAGCTAAACAAACAGTTTATCTGCATCGTTAAAAGCTAAAGAGAGCAACTACGACTGGAAGAAAGAGAAAAAACACTTTTACTACATGACTATTCTATAGGTTCATTTTTTTCCCTTTGCTTAACCTTTATTCATTTTTTCTTTAAAAAAAAAGGTTGCATTTTATTTCACTTTGCAACTATTAATGATTATAGACATTAACGTATTTGACAATAACTAATGAAATTATTTTTTAGACAACTGATGTTCAACTTTTCTACCCTTTCCCTTTTTTTGCCAATTGAAAAATTATGGATGTGGCCCAAAATTGCAGCTAGTAGTCAGTGATTAGGCACCAAGTTTGGGTTTTAAAAGCCTGAAGATTGCAGAAGAACAGATAGATATAGGGAAAGAAGGATTTCCAAAGTTCAAGTTATGGAAAAGAATGTTACAGTAAGAGATTGTGCAATGAGTCTGGACATTAAAAAAAGCAGGTATGAACAAAATAACATGTAAGAAAACATACTGAGAGGTTACAAGGAACAGAGAAAGGTTTAGAGTGATGACCATAGCAGTACTGATAAAATAGAAGAGGGTCTGATAACGAGTAAGAGAAGGTTCACCGAACAAACGAGCCATTTATTGCAAACTGTCAATGTCAAAAGCAGCACTGGAAGAGTATCCTCATATGGGAGCAGTATTCAAATTGGGACAACCTTATAGTTTAAAAGAATTACAGTTGTTCAGAGAAAATAATTGTTTGGCACACTAAAGGAAGCCAAGTTTCTCAGACACTGCTTTGGAAAGGGAGAAGATGTGGGAATTCCAGTAAAGTTAATGAAGTCAAAGATGTCAACAGATGAAAAAGATTCCATGATAGAGCCATTAAGAGCAAAAGACAGTAAATGTTGGTTACACTTGAGCACCACAAAGAAACAAGATATTTAATACTTCATTGAACAGCACTGAGGGGGCTGGGAATCCAGTGCAATCCGAAGGAAATTGCTGAACACAGATTTTAGTAAGTGAGCACGAACACATTTCCAAGAAGGAAAGATAGATTGTAAAGAAGAACCAGCAGGGGTATGTTCATAGATATATAATTTGATAGCACCATTAGGAACAATGATTTATCAAATCTCAGAGAACATACCTGGTCAAAATCTAAAATATTGCATGATGCTTGTCATGTAGTAGTGCAACTAAAGCTAGCAATTAATAACCAAGGTCATGGAGATTTAAATGGAAAGATAAAGTGAATCAAGATGACCTGATTTCGCTTTAGGAAAGCAAACAACTGGGCCATCAGGGAAAAGATTCCTTTCAATGGTGTATTTAGCAACTCTTAATAGTGGATTTACATAAGATATAGAGATAGGATTGATTCAGGTGTTTCACACTGGCAGAATTGTCATGCAAGACCATAAAACAGCAGACAGGCATAATGGGACATGATTACTTCACTGGCACATATGGAGAAGTCAAAAAATGAAAGTAGCGGTTGGACCAAGAAAACAAAATATATCAAAAAACTGCAAATTTCAATACAATTTGGCAAATCATGGTTATCAAAATATAGGTTATGTCGCAGCCAGCAACTGAATACTTCCCCAGAAGTAAACTATGACCAGTAATGCAATATTGAGATATCATATTGAACTGATACCAACAAAATATAATATCTGCACTATGTTCCCTGCTGAAATCATTTTAATCAGAATTCTTAACCCTCAAGGTTAGCTGAACATGCTCTGTATTATTGTATTAGTAGAAATACCAAATTATTTCTCCACACAAATACGGTACAAAAATAATGAAAGGATAAAAACTGTTCCACAACAGTGAAAATCCCACTCAACAGATCAAAACATAACTCCCAAGTTCAGGAAACACAATTTCTCAATGGTTACAGCAAAGATTTTGAGGAAAAAATGCACTTTACAAGTGAAGGTTTTAACCAGGAGGTTTTTTTTTTAAAAAAAGCATAACTTGTACAGATTCTGATGAAAGGTCACTGACCCGAAACGTTAATGCTGCTTCTCTCTCCACAGATGTTGCCAGACCTGAGTATTTCCAGCACTTTTTCTTTTTATTTATAATTTGTACAGGTTTCTGCACCAATTTTCTCCTTCCTCTCCTGCAATCTGTTACGACCAGGTGAGAAAGAGGTCTAGGATTCCCTTTCAGCCTTCATCCGGTCTTGTTGTAACAGGGTTTTATTTTTAAAGTGTTTTTAGCTCCCCCTTGGTGAATCCTTGTTCACTGCTTTCAAACTATAAGGGAAAGAAACCAGCACACACGCACAAGCTTTCTTAGGTTTAAAGAAGGAAGGTGAAATTTTATTAAATTTAAATCTCTAATTTGGTTAACGCCTACGGATACACGCCGCACCCCACACTAGCATGCATACGGGATACGCACATGCAAAAAGAGACAGAAAAGAAAAGAAAAATCAAAGTGGAAAGGTTTGAAGTAATATCTGAAGAGCAGTTGTTACAGTTCATCGAGCTCACTTGTAGAATCCTTTTGTAGATAGGTCTTGATTTTCGTTGGGGCCCAGTATTCTTCCTAAACCTTGTTCACTGTAGGAGACTTTTCTCTCTTGGGGTTTATGTCTTCAGTCGGTTTTTGGAGTTCCATGAGAAAGAGATGGGAGCAGACAGGAGAGGCTGTGGTGAGCCAGCCTGGCGAGATCTTTACAACGTAGGAGCATTCTGCTTTCTGCCAGTTCAAACACTGTCTCTACAATTTAAAACTCCCCAAGTTGTCCAGCAGGATAGTCACGTGACCGACTGGTATATCCACTTCTGGCTTTGTGTATTGTGGGGGTCAGGGAATGGTTCTTTGTCGAAAAATAGACCCCTGTCTATTAACATGCAAAAATGTCTTTCCAGCCAGGGGCCTGGCAAACCCTTGCAACAGGTCTGCTCTTCTTCCCAGCAACAATTTGAAATTTAATGTCCGTGTGGCGAAATTAAAGTGCCTCATTCTTGGCAGGTGCAAGCTTGTGAGATAGAGGATATAAGTCTGAGATTCAATATTTATCTAATGACTGGATCCATACATTACAACTGTTATGTATTGGGCTCACCTTTCAGGAACACAGGAACAAGAACAGGTCACTCAGCCCCTTGAATTTGTTCCAGTGTTCAATTAGACCATGGTTGATCTGTACCTATGTTATCATGGGAGCGGTTTTGTTCTGTTCAAGTTTAGGGGATCTGATTGCCTTTAAGACTGAGAAGAGTTTTTTTTCCTCTCTCTCTGGGAACAGTGAGTTCGAACTGCAAGCCTGTTTCTAGGCAGCTACAAGAGAGATTAGGTCACATGCTGTATTGTATCAGTTTGATTCTGTGTAAAACTGGCTGGAACCAATTTGTTCTGGTACTCCAGAAGAGCTTCTCTCCTTGAAGGAAGATTTGTCCCTCTCATCAGAAAGTCTACATTGGCCTACAGACTGTGTTTCGCCTAAAGAGGAAAAAAGACCCCTAGAAAAGAATCTTTGCATTGTTGGAGGTATCAAATACCTTTTTACTCCCAGTCTCCAAGAAGTCTCTGCCTCAGGAGTGACTTTCTGTTGCCTTCTGTGTTTCTGGAATTCTCAGGAAAGTTTCCACTGTTAGACTGCTAATTCAAAATCCAAATAGACTTGTTTCTATCCTCTTTGTTGCAATATCTGTGATGCCTGCTGTAGCCGAATTGCCTTAAACGGATATCCATTGCAGACTGTTCATCAAATTTGTCTGGAGACTTCGACTGGCATCTGACTATTCACCTCTGGAACACCTCACCTATCCAGGAAAACAACCCACCATGACTCACAACCCAGTTATTTTATTATTCCCAAGAGAGTGCTCCGATTTTAAAACTTTTTTTTAAACTGGTTAACCATTGGTTTTTGAATGTATGTCTTTGTATGCATGCGCGCATGAGGGTTAGGAGGAATAAGAAGTTATAAAGTCATTTCAGACATAGATTTATCTCAATATTGTTTAAGATTCAGTTTATTAATAAATAGTTAATTTGTTGGTGTTTAAAGAAACCTGGTTTGGTATGTTTTATTCTGGGTGTTAATAAAGTGTTTAATTTGGCTAATTTCCAGTAGGTAGGAAATTTTACTAATACGCTATGACCTGTGCAGTGGTGGGACTGAATTAACAGTACATTTAATAATGTGCCTTTGTTTTGCAATCCTTAATACCCTTGCCTAACAAAAAATATATGAGTTTTGAAACTTTCAACTGACCTAGACTCAACAGCTTTTTGGGCAATCTAATAAGCTCTTAACAAATTCTCCATTTATATTAGTCAGTCTAAATGGAAGCACAGAACTGGTACTTCAATCCCATCTTGCATTTCAATAGAACCAAAACACAAATGGAAAACCAATGGCCCGGATTTTGCAATAGAAATAATGGCGAGACTCACCATAACGAATAAATCAGACTTCCGGTGATTGCACACTCAGCTAAATGTAGAAATCAGGAAGTTGCTGTCCGAGTTGCACTGCTCCTCCAGAAGCTGTGCTAGACTGGTATCATGGCGAGCAACTCAGCATTGAAATATGTGCAATAGCACATATGTGATAGATACTCACTAAACACGCCAGAAGAAGTTAGGCCTTGTCCATTCCAGTCTCAGTGAATTTTTGATGCTAAGCAACCGTTCTGGTACTGAAAATTAACTTTTACAAGTGTGGAGTCTCATTCTTTCAGATTTTAATTATTGCTGGAGCTTTTTCATTCTTTTTCTCTCATTTCTATCTTTCTTTCCCTCTCTCCTCTTCTTTCTGTATATGATTTAGCATTAAATTAAAATATTCCAACTTACACTTCCTAGTGCAGACTCTGCATGTCTCAGCAATGATTCTTCAATCAATCAGATTGGTTAAGGCAACACACTGTTACTTACCCTGCTCACAGATCCAAGATCCTCTGTAGAGGGCGGTATGCTGTTCTGGATTTCTAATTACTGCAACTTCCAGTGCAAAAGTCCATAAAAGTCTATGTGAAAGTGCGATAAATGTCTAGCACCGCTCATTGCTAACTGCAAAATCTAGGCCATCGTTTTTATCTCAGTGACAGGTACTGTACATGAGAATTTCAGCATGCCATCAAAATTTAACTTTTACTTTGTCTGCCCAATCACCATCTCACAGGGGAACCAATGGCAAACAGCAGTAAATTATTTCATCTATTCCCTGGAGGAAGTAAACAGATTGGAAAATGACCTACTTTCTATAAAACCATATGATATTTTGCTGTAAATTTACTCAGCAATCAACAATATTGAACACTTAACATTGTTACAAAATGATTCTTTGCTGCTATGATGCAGAATGAGAACTAGGCAGAATGCACAGAACTATGGAATGATTAACAACATCCATGAATGTATACGAGTATCCTTTACAATGCAAAACAAATTGTCTGTTCTAATGTTTCAACATTATACTATGTTGTAAGTCAGATTAGTTACATGCTTTCCATCAGTAGGATGATCATAAGTTTATATTTTTATTGGAAAAAGTTTAAATTGCAATAGGCGAGTGTACATTCTGAGACTGAATCATACATTGCATAACCAGGATACATAATGATTTACTAGGTGATTAATATTGAGCTTGGGAAGATGGCAAATGGAGGAGTAGGCCAGTCGGCCCCTTCAGCCTGCTCCGTCATTCAATTAGATCATGGCTGATCTTCTACCTCAATGCCATTTTCCCACACTATCCCCATATCAATCAATTTAACACCTAGAAATCTATCAATCTCGGTCTTGATCTCAATAACTCAGCCTCCACAGACCTCTGGTGTAGGGAATTCCGAAGATTCACCACTCTGAGTAAAGAACTTCCTCCTCATCTCAGTCCTAAATGGCCTACCTCTTAATTCTGAGGCGGTGTCCTCTGGTTCTAGACCACCCGCCCCCAGCAAGGTGAAACATCCTACATCAACCTTGTCGAGTCCTGTAAGAATTTTGTGTGCTTCAACGAGATCACCTCCGATTCTTCTAAACTCTAGAGAATACAGGCCCAGTCTTCTCAATCTCTTCTCATTGGACAATCCCGCCATCCTAGGAATCAGTCTGGTGAACTGCGTTTGCACTCCCTCTATGGCAAGTATATCTTTCCTTAGGTAAGGAGACCAAAACCATACATAATACTCCAGGTGTTGTCTCACTAAGGCTCTACAAAATTGTAGCAAGACTTCTTTACTCCTGTACTCAAATCCTCTTGTAATAAAAGGTCAACATACCATTTGCCTTCCTAATTGCTTGCTGCACCTGCATGTTAGCTTTCAGTGACTTATGAACAAGGATACCCAGGCCCGGTAGGACAGCAACACTTCTCACCAATCTCTCACCATTTAAGAAATATTCTGCATTTCTGTTTTTCCTAATATTCACAATCACTGCCAACTTTTAATGGTCGCAATGCTGATCTCTGCTCTTTGGTCTCAATTCCTGCTTCAATGATGGGCAGAAATAAGGGCTGAGCAGCACAAGTATAGAAAAATGAAATTACCTTCCTTCATATCTTCCACAAATATCTTCAGAATTTTAGAAGTGCCATTTTCATCCACCACACTGTTTAAGTTTAGTTAAATGTTGTAATTCTGAACAGTTGTAATGATTTTCAGTCTCTGTTCCAAAAGGACATGCAGACAATTGCATGCACACGAAGAAATTAGACGGATGTGTGTTATGTTCTCATTTTGAATTTTAACAGATGGCCTTACTAATTCTTATGCTACCAAATAAAGTTACATAAATAAAAATGATTCTGAATTCTGATTTTTTTTTTTAGTAGTCCCACCTACACTTCAGTGAACACAATTATTTTCTATTTGAAAAAATGAAAAAGGCCAGGACACAAACATTTAATTTTGCACCAATAAGGCAGAAACTATTTCAGCAATAAGATAAACATAGGGAGAGATATATTGAATAGACTCTGCTACTATTTATAAAATGGGCAATTGTTTTTTTGCAAGATTTGTTCACCAAGAAGACTTGGACAATTGCCCCACAGGTACCCCAACCCCTAGAACTGCAATAGACATACCTTCAAAAATGTCTTTATTTGTCAGAGCAAGATTCCATCTCTAACACTGGCTGCAAAATTTTAATATGCACTTGAAAGGCTATTTTGCAGCCTTCACCTTGCAAACTGACAACTGGCCCAATGCAGAATTTAAATGGGGAATACATCTCCATTATTGGCATCAAAACCACAATTTATTTTGTCCTTTTTTTTAAGCAATGCAAATGTTCAAGAAGAATTTCAATGTTAGAGAATGGAACACATTTTCCTTCAAGATCAACAGAGAAAAGAAACTTTAAGCCCATCATTGTGGACTGGACCTGAACCCAAATTGACAGGCTGAAGATCAGGGTGATAACTAACAGCACCAGTTTTTGTTAATGTTTACAGCCCCTCAAAAATGTGTCCAATTTTGATTTTTCATAACTGTTCACAAATTGTCAATGTGTTAGTCAAATTTCTCTGGAGATAAATGAAAGCTACCTCTAAAAGCGCCCGCAATACTTCAACTATAGTGCAGCATTAGTAGAATGCTGGAATTTTAGATGTTCAGCATGGAATTTGTCCAAGGTAGAATCTACACAATTCACTTGTGGATCTATTACTTACGAATGTTTCAGTATTTCTCATTTATGGGATAAAGTCCATACTTCAACTTTTAAGTATCCTGTTTATTCCATGTCTTTGTTGATCCAGAATTCTGCACTGTGTTCTAATGTTAAAGAAAACTGAAACAGATCTAATGCTCCTAAAAGAAAATGAAAATAGGTAAGTATAACTAAAAAGCCTGGTAGCAAAACTATAAATCACTACAGACAAACCTGTTCAAGAGTGAGAGGATAGGGGATCCTGCATTTACAGATCCCCAAAACATAGACTAGGTTTCTCTGATTAAAACAACTTATTAATCCACAAAAGTAGCCTTTAGTCATTTTTCCTTTCATTTAAGAAACATGCAATTTAACAGACTTGCTCTGACCAACCAATCAAGGTTTTGAACACACACTCACTGGAAGGTGGGCACTGGAGATAGTGCATCGGATGCCAAGTTCCCTCACAAAAAGCTATAGACTAAGGATGAACCAATGATAATGTACACTGAAGGCTCTTTTGCCTTGAAAGCCAAGTCACAGGAGATAAGGTCAAGTGCATTGTCCTCTCAAAAGAAAAGCACATCACAATGCCAAAGCTCAAAGTCCACATGCTGACATTATGGTACCAGTCTAAACTAATCTGGTCAACAACATTTATTTGCTGTTGGCTGCATGAACTCGATTAAAACACTGCTCAAAATGTGCTTAAAATAAGTCTTTTGCAGTGGAAAGAACAAAACAGAAAAATTTAGCTTCATTGAAGACTTCAACAATATCTAAAAAATATCAGAATACTGAAAACAAGAGGGACACCAAGCAACAGGAAAGGCATTTGCTGGGACGGGTTGTTGGGAAGTGGCGGCCGGGAGGAGGAGGGGGGGGGGGGGGGGGAAAGGTGGAGGGAGGGATGCAGGAAGAGATCAAAGGGTATTTAGGGATAGAGATCAGGAAGCCTTTGAACACAGGTAACCAAGTAGAGAAGGAATAGAGACTTGAACCGATTGGAGTTGATACACAATTCTAATGTTCTAATGGCAACATTGTTACAAATCCAGCACAAATCTAATTTTTACACTTTAGGCAGACAAAGTAATTCAACCCTTTCAGGGCTGATCATGTTATTGAAGAACATTAAGAATTTAGGAACAAAAAGCTCGTCAGATTGCTGTGTCATTAATATAATTTTCCACAAATCAATCTGACCCCTTTTCATGCTTAAACTCAAAATTTATATTCTATTTTATGTTGAATTAATATAATTTCCGACAGTATATTATAACAATTTATTGCATTTTTGAAAGCTCCCAGAATACATACCCTTAGTGTAAAATATGTGATATTCTAAGGTTGACATCCTCCCATCTACAAAGATGATGGACACGCAGCAAACAATCCACTTAGGTGGGGTGTCTTCTCTTGGTGCACCTTTGCTGATTGCTGTGAAGGCCAAATTTTGAGAGGCAGGTTCTGTCACAAATGCTGCATGTGAAGCTGCCAAATGATGCTGTGAGTTGTTGTTTTCGACATTGCCTGTTGCCAAGCTGCTGTAGCAACTGATCGTCGTGGTGGTGCACACCAGTCCACAGGATGTGTCACCATTTCCCTCTTTCAACTAGCTAGTGACTCCCAGGTGCAACATTCAACATTTAGGGCCTTCACATCATGCTTGCAAGCATCCTTGAAGCGGAGCTTTGGGCATCCCACTGGTCGTCTGACCCCAGCTACCTCACCACACAGAGGGACCTTGAGTATGCAACCGTTTTCCATCCTGCAGACCTGTCTGATCCACCGAAGCTCCCCCTATTTGATTACTGCCAACACATTTAGGAGCTCTGCCTCTGAGACGGCTGCCACATTTGCGATTTTGTCCTGCCAGGATATACCCATAATGCGCTGCAGACAGTGAAGATGGAAATTATTGAGCTTCTTTTCCTAGTAACTAGGATGCCCATGTTTCACAGCCATACAAGGTGCTGAGAACACAGGCCTTATAAGGGTCAGCCTGGTGTTACCCCATGCACGTTTAGCAAGTCAGCCAAAGGTGGTAGCTGCTCTCCCTATGCGTGTATTGAGCTCTGCACGAAGGGACAGATTGTCCATCACCGTGGACCCAAGGTAGTCAATATACAAACCACCTCCAGTGGGGTGTTATTTAGTGTGATCAGGGGCAGAGATGCAACACCTTGTCCCACGATTTTCTTGACGCTTATAGTCAAGGAGAACAAGTTGCAGGCATGGAAGAGACAGTCCACGAGTCTTTGTAGCTGAGTTTCCGTGAGCAACTAGCGCAACACTGTCAGCGTAGAGGAGTTCTCTGATCAGGATGTGATGTAGTTTTGTCTTCATTTTCAACCGTGAGCTACACAAGCTTGGTGTCAACATTGCCGCTCTACAAGAAACCAGCAGACACAGGCTCTATTCGAGAGGTTAATTACACCTTCTACTGGCATGGAAAGAGTCAAGATATTCTAAGATAAGTACTCTAAAAACAGGTGAAATGTAAACCCTGGTTTAGGAGCTAATGCCTCATGCTACATAGTACTTGCAAATTGCAACTAAATCACTTTAAAAACAGCCCTGCTTCAGAAGTCACCACAAATATGGATTTTTAGATGCAAGTTACTATAATGAGAATAAATCTACTGATAAAGTTTGCAGTCAGGATTTTAACCTGCATATCTATACCCAAGCTGTTGCCAATGTCTGCTGGCTCCCTATCCACCCAGTGCATCAGGTTCAATCACAGCTTCAATCCATCCCACCCACAGAAATATTCTCTAGACCCATTGTCCATGACTTACATTCTGCTCTTCAGACTCTGGTTTATTATAACATATTCCTCTCCCGCCACCCCCTACTAAAGGCAAAACCTTCCGCCACCTTACTTCTGAAGTCTGGAATTTAGTTTCTAAACCTCCTGTTCTTGCTATCTCTCCTGACCCCCAAGACCTCCTTTAAACTTAGCTATTTGTCTGTACTTTATCATCTCCCTAAATTTCTCCTGTACTCCCCACTCCACATCCTCTACCATAGCATGTGCTGATTGAAAGCCACTATATAAATACCAGCTGTTGTTACTGCTGTCCAGCTGTGAGGTCACTGGGTGAGATGACTGGGATGCCTCTTCATCCCACCCCAAAAAACCCTGAAGGAAATCACTTGAAAAACATCAACAAGGCTCCATGCCCCAACATACAATTTTTAGGAGAGATGGAGAGAAAACAGGAATTGCTGAAGGTTCATTTCTGCAGGACAGTACTAGCACTACCTACATTTCCTCTTAGTGACAGAGTTAATCAATGCAAATTTTTCCATCTAGCACCAAACCAACATAAAAATAAAATGCACATTGTGAGAAGAGTTTAAACAATTGCTAAGGACCTGCCTTGGGGCCTCCAATTTGCATTTATATAAAATGATTGAGAACAGACACAAGAGAAATGAGATTAAAGTTTGCAGATAGCAAATTAGGAGGCAAGAAAAACTGTGACTGCAGGAGGGAAGGAAGTTTAGCAAAATGGAAATATGCAATTCAATAATATGGGAAGTATATTTTGGGGGAAGCAACGGTGAACACTCTAAACAGCAAGGTCATTAACATAGAGGAGGAAGAGCGAGATCTGGGGGTGTAGATATATAAGATATAATATCTACTACAACATGGCACTTGGAAAATCACAATATGATTAGGGTTTGGTAAGGTTTTCCCTTTTTTTTTTAAATCTCTGTTGTCAATTTAGTGTGGAGGGGCTAGAAGCTAGGGCAGTTGCATGATCCTCTTGCAGGATGTGCGGGGTGAGGGTCACCACTTGTGTCCCTGCTGACTTCACCTGTGAGAAGTGCACCCAACTCCAGCTCCTCGCAGACCGCATTAGGGAGCTGGAGCTGGATGAACTTCGGATCATTCAGGATGCTGAGGGGGTGATAGCGAGCAGTTATAGGGAAGTAGTGACACCTAAGTTACAGGATAAAGGTAGCTGGGTGACCGTCAGGGGAGGGAAAGGGAATAGGCGCACAGTGCAGGGATCCCCTGTGGCCGTTCCCCTCAATAATACGTATAACGTTTTGGATACGGTTGGGGGGGGGGAGGGGGGGGGAACCTACCAGAGGAAAGCCACAGTGGCCAGATCTCTGGCACTGAGCCTGGCTCAGAAGGGAAGGGGGGAGAATAGGAGAGCGATAGTGATCGGAGATTCAATGGTTAGAGGAGCAGACAGGAGATTCTGTGGTCGCGAACGAGACTCCCGGATGGTATATTGCCTCCCGGGTGCCAGGGTCAGGGATGTCTCGGATCGAGTCCACAGGATTCTTAAGGGAGAGGGGGAGCAGCCAGAGGTCGTGGTACATATCAGTACCAATGACATAGCTAGGAAAAGGGATGAGGAACTGAAAAGCAAATATAGGGAGTTAGGTTGGAAGCTGAAAGGCAGGACGAGCAGAGTAGTAATCTCAGGATTGTTACCGGTGCCACGTGCTAGTGAGGCTAGAAACAGGGAGCGAGTGCAGCTGAACACGTGGCTACAGAACTGGTGTAGGAGGGAGGGATTCAGATATGTGGATCATTGAGATACCTTCTGGGGAAGGTGGGACCTGTACAAGAAGGTCGGGTTGCATCTGAACTGGAGGGGCACCAATATCCTGGGCGGGAGGTTTGCTAGAGCTCTTCGGGAGGGTTTAAACTAGTTTGGCAGGGGGATGGGAACCGGAGCCACGGATCAGTGGATGGGGTAGCTGTAGAACAGGCAGATACAGAGTGCAGAGAGTCTGTGAGGAAGGTTAGACAGTTGACAGGGCAAAGTTGCAGCCAGTATGATGGGTTGAAGTGTGTCTATTTTAGCGCAAGAAGTGCCAGGAATAAGGGTGATGAACTTAGAGCATGGATCAGTACTTGGAGCTACGATGTTGTGGCCATTACGGAGACGTGGATATCACAGGGGCAGGAATGGATGTTGGATGTTCTGGGGTTTAGATGTTTCAAAAGGAATAGGGAGGGAGGTAAAAGAGGTGGGGGAGTGGCATTGTTAATCAGGGATAGTATCACAGCTGCAGAATGGGAGGTCGTCGAGGAGGGTTTGTCCACTGAGTCATTATGGGTGGAAGTCAGAAACAGGAAAGGAGCAGTCACTTTGTTGGGAGTTTTCTATAGACCCCCCAATAGCAACAGAGACATGGAGGAACAGATTGGGAGGCAGATTTTGGAAAGGTGCAGAAGTAACAGGGTTGTTGTCATGGGTGACTTCAACTTCCCTAATATTGATTGGAACCTCCTCAGTGCAAATGGTTTGGATGGAGCAGTTTTTGTCAGGTGTGTCCAGGAAGGTTTCCTGACTCAATATGTAGATAGGCCGATTAGGGGGGAGACTATGTTGGACTCGGTGCTTGGCAACGAACCAGACCAGGTAGCAGATCTCTCGATGGGAGAGCATTTCAGTGATAGTGATCACAACTCCCTGACCTTTACTATAGGCATGGAGAGGGACAGGAGCAGACGGGATGGGAAAATATTTAATTGGGGGAGGGGGAATTACAATGCTATTAGGCAGGAACTGGGGAGCATAAATTGGGAACAGATGCTCTCAGGGAAATGCACGACAGAAATGTGGAGGTTGTTTAGGGAGCACTTGCTGCGACTGCTGGATAGGTTTGTCCCGATGAGGCAGGGAAGGGATGGTAGGGTGAAGGAACCTTGGATGACAAGAGATGTGCAACAGCTAGTCAAGAGGAAGAAGGAAGCTTACTTAAGGTTGAGGAAGCAAGGATCAGGCAGGGCTCTAGAGGGTTACAAGGTAGCCAGGAAGGAACTGAAGAATGGACTTAGGAGAGCTAGAAGGGGACATGAAAAAGTCTTGGCGGGTAGGATTAAGGAAAATCCCAAGGCGTTCTACACTTATGTGAGGAACAAGAGGGTGGCCAGAGTGAGGGTAGGGCCGATCAGGGATAGTGCAGGGAACTTGTGCCTGGAGTCAGAGGAGGTAGGGGAGGTCCTAAATGAATACTTTGCTTCAGTATTCACTAGTGAGGGGGACCTGGTCGTTTGTGAGGACAGCGTGGAACAGGCTGATATACTCGAACAGGTTGAGGTTAAGAGGGAGGATGTACTGGAAATTTTGAATGATATGAGGACAGATAAGTCCCCGGGGCCACACGGGATATACCCAAGGATATTACGGGAAGCGAGGGAAGAGATTGCTGCGCCTTTGGCGATGATCTTTGCGTCTTCACTGTCCACTGGAGTAGTACCGGATGATTGGAGGGTGGCAAATGTTGTTCCCTTGTTCAAGAAAGGGAATAGGGATAACCCTGGGAATTATAGACCAGTCAGTCTTACGTCGGTAGTGGGAAAATTATTGGAGAGGATTCGGAGAGACAGGATTTATGATTATTTGGAAAAGCATGGTTTGATTAGAGACAGTCAGCATGGCTTTGTGAGGGGCAGGTCATGCCTCACAAGCCTTATTGAATTCTTTGAAGATGTGACAAAACACATTGATGAAGGAAGAGCAGTGGATGTGGTATATATGGATTTTAGCAAGGCATTTGATAAGGTTCCCCATGGTAGGCTAATTCAGAAAGTAAGGAGGCATGGGATTCAGGGAAAGTTGGCTGTCTGGATACAAAATTGGCTGGCCCATAGAAGTCAGAGGGTGGTAGTAGATGGAAAGTATTCAGCATGGAGCTCAGTGACCAGTGGTGTTCCACAAGGATCTATTCTGGGACCTCTGCTCTTTGTGATTTTTATAAATGACTTGGATGAGGAAGTGGAAGGCTGGGTTAGCAAGTTTGCCGATGACACGAAGGCTGCTGGAGTTGTGGATAGTGTGGAAGGCTGTTGTAGGTTGCAACGGGACATTGACAGGATGCAGAGCTGGGCTGAGAAGTGGCAGATGGAGTTCAACCTGGAAAAGTGTGAAGTGATTCATTTTGGAAGGTCGAATTTGAATGTGGAATGCAGGCTTAAAGACAGGATTCTTGGTAGTGTGGAGGAACAGAGGGATCTTGGGGTCCATGTCCATAGATTGCTCAAAGTTGCCACCCAGGTTGATAGGGTTGTTAAGAAGGCGTATGGTGCGTTGGCTTTCATTAACAGGGGGATTGAGTTTAAGAGCCGCGAGGTTATGCTGCAGCTCTATAAGGCCCTGGTTCGACCACACTTGGAATATTGTGTTCAGTTCTGGTCGCCTCATTATAGGAAGGATGTGGAAGCTTTAGAGAGGGTGCAGAGGAGATTTACCAGGATGCTGCCTGGACTGGAGGGCATGTCCTACGAAGAAAGATTGAGGGAGCTAGGGCTTTTCTCATTGGAGCGAAGAAGGATGAGAGGTGACTTGATAGAGGTGTACAAGATGATGAGAGGCATAGATAGAGTGGATAGTCAGAGACTTTTTCCCAGGGTGGAAAGGGCTATCACCAGGGGGCATAATTTTAAGGTGATTGGAGGAAGGTTTCGGGGAGATGTCAAAGAACAGTACAGTACAGCACAGGAACAGGCCATTCGGCCCTCCAAGCCTGCGCCAATCTTGATGCCTGTCTAAACTAAAACCTTCTGCACTTCCGGGGCCCGTATCCCTCTATTCCCTTCCTATTCATATATTTGGCAAGATGCCTCTTAAACGTCGCTATCGTATCTGCTTCCACCACCTCCCCTGGCAGCAAGTTCCAGTCACTCACCATCCTCTGTGTAAAAGACTTGCCTCGCACATCCCCTCTAAACTTTGCCCCTCTCACCTTAAACCTATGTCCCCTAGTAACTGACTCTTCCACCCTGGGAAAAAGCTTCTGACTATCCACTCTGTCCATGCCGCTTATAACTTTGTAAACCTCTATCATGTCGCCCCTCCACCTCCGTCGTTCCAGTGAAAATAATCCGAGTTTTTCCAACCTCTCCTCATAGCTAATGCCCTCCAGACCAAGCAACATCCTGGTAAACCTCCTCTGTACCCTCTCCAAAGCCTCCACGTCCTTCTGGTAATGTGGCGACCAGAATTGCACGCAATATTCTAAACTAGATGTCAGAGGTGGGTTCTTTACACAGAGTGGTGGGTGCGTGGAATGCGCTGCCAGCGGTGGTGGTAGAAGCAGATACATTAGGGGCATTTAAGCAACTCTTAGATAGGTACATGGATGATAGTAAAATGAAGGGTAGGTAGTTAGTTTGATCTTAGAGTAGGTTAAAGGTTCGGCACAACATCATGGGCCGAAGGGTCTGTACTGTGCTGTACTGTTCTACGTTCAACACAACTTTATGAAAAGGCACAAAAACAAGAAATGCTGGAATCACTCAGCAGGTCTGGCAGCATCTGTGGAAAGAGAAGCAGAGTTAACGTTTCGGGTCAGTGACCCGAAGCAGTATTTTGCTTTTATTTTAGTGTTTAATTCACTGCCACTTCTCTTCCAGGAATGCCTACCTTGAAGAAGTTCTGCTCTTCTCACGTTAACTCTGCTTCTCTTTCCACAGATGCTGCCAGACCTGCTGAGTGATTCCAGCATTTCTTGTTTTTGTTTCAGATTTCCAGCATCCGCAGTATTTTGCTTTTATTTATGAAAAGGCAACTGTGTTTGACAAATCCATTAAGAGTTTTTTGACGGTGTAACTAGCAGGAAAGAAAAGGGGAAACCAGTGGATGTGCTATATTTTGATTTTCAGAAGGCATTTGATAAAGTGTCACACAAGGGCTCATGGGTTTGGGGGTAATATATTAGCATGGATTAAGGATTGGTTAATGGACAAAAAACAAAATTCATTTTCAGGATGGAAGGGTGTAACCAGTGGAGTGCCTCAATATGTGGATCAATGCTTGGGCCACAACTACTTAAAATTTATTTCAATGACTTAGAGGAGGGGACAGAGAGCATTACATCCAAGTTTGCTGATGATACAAAACTAGATGGGAACGTAAACTGTGAGGGGGATGAAGAGGCTGCAAAGGGATATAGAACGGTTAACTGATTGGCAAGAAGGAGGCAGATGGAGTACAATGTGAGGAAGTGTGAAACTACCCACTTTAGTAGGAAGAATGGAAGAGCACGTTTTTTTTTAATTATAGTAAATACTGGAATTAAAGTGATTTTGTTGTCCTTGCACGTGAATCACAGGCAATTTTTATTTTATTCGTTCAAGGGATGTGAACATCACTAGCAAATCCAGCATTTATTGCCCATCCCTTGCCCTTGAAAAGGTAGTGCGCCATTCTTCTTGAATCGCTACAGTCCATGTGGTGTAGGTACACCCACAGAACAGTTAAGGAGAGAGTTCCAGGATTTTGACCCAGTGACAGTGAAGGAGTGGCAATATAGGTCCAGGCCAGGATGGTGTGTGTATTGGAGGGGAACTTCTAGGTGGCGGTGTTCCCATGAGTCTGCTGCTCTTGTCCTTTGAGGTGGTGGAGGTCGCGGGTTTGGAAGGTACTGTGGAAGCAACCGTGACAAGTTGCTGCAGTGTATCTTGCAGATGGCACACACTGCAGCCAAGGTGTGCTGGTGGTAAAGGGAGTGAACATTTAAGATGGTGGATGGGCTGATCAAGTGGGCTGCTTTGTTCTGGATGGTGCTGAGCTTCTTGAGTGTTACTGGATCTGAACTCATCCAGGCAAGTGGAGAGTATTCCATCACATTCCTGACTTGTGCCTTGTCGATGGTGGACAAACTTTGGGGAGTCAGGAGATGGGTTACTCACCGCTGAGTTCCCAGCCTCAGACCTGCTATTATAGCCACAGTATTTATAGCTGGTCCAGTTAAGTTTCCAGTCAATGGTAACCTCCAGGATGTTGACGGTGGGGGATTCAGCAATGGCAATGCTGGTGAATGTCAAGGGGAAATGGGTGTATTCTTTCTTGGAGATGGTCATTCCCTGACTCCTGCGTGACACACGTTACTTGCCATTTATTAGCCCAAATCTGAATGTTGTCCTGGTCTTGCTGCATGTGAACACAGACTACTTCAGTATCTAAGGAGTTCTGAATGTTACTGAGCACTGTGCAAAAATCAACAAACATCCCCACTTCTGACCTTATATTGGAGGGAAGGTGACTGATGAAGCAGCTGAAGGTGGTTGGGCCCAGAACACAACTCTGAGGAACTCCTGCAGTGATTTCCTGGGGCTGAGATGACTGGCCTCCAACAACCACAACCCACAGTTAACATGCAGGTACAGCAAGCAATTAGGAAGGCAAATAGTATGTAAGCCTTTATTGCAAGGGGTTTGCAGTACAAGAGTAAGGAAGCATTGCTGCAATTATATAGGGCTTTGTTGAGACCACATTTGGAAGTACTGTGCACAGTTTACATCTCCTTACCAAAGGAAGGATATACTTGCCTTAGAGGGGATGCATGAAGGTTCACCAGTTTGCTTCCTGGAATGTGAGTGCTGAACTTAAGGAGAGAGAGAGAGTAGAATGGGCCTATATTCTGAGTTTAGATGAGCAAGAGGTGACCTTATTGAAACATTTAAATTTCCTTAATAAGGTAGATGCTGAGAGGCTCTTCCCCATAGTTAGAGAGTCTAGAGTTAGAAGTCATAGCCTCAGGCTAAGGGGTTGACCACTTAAAACTAAATTAAGAAATTTCTTCACTCAGCGGGCTGAGACTTTGGAATTCTCTACCCAAGAGGGCTATGCCGCCTCAGTTACTGAGTAGTTACAAGACGGAGGTTGAAACATATTTGGCCTCAAGGAATAGGGCAGGAAAGTGGATTTGATGTAAAACTTCAGCGATTATCTGATTGAATGGCAGAGCAGGCTCAAGGGGCTTTATGGCCTACTCCTGCTCTGAACCATAAAGGTGGACTGTAAAAGCTTCTTTAGGTATGTGAAAAAGGAAAAGATTAGCAAGGATGAATGTGGGTCAATTGCAGGCGGAGACAGGAGAGCTTCTGGTGGAGAATGAGGAAATGGCAGAGAGACTAAATTACTTTGTGTCTGTCTTCACAGAGGAAGACAGAGAAAATCTCCCAGAAATACTAGGGAACCAAGGGACTTGTAAAAATGAGGAACTGAAAGTAATTAGTATCAATAAAGAGGTAGTACTCAAAAAATTAATTGGACTGAAAGTTGATAAATCCCCTCGATCAGATGAGCTACATCCCACAGTATTGAAGGAGATGCTATGGAGATAGTGGATGCATTGGTGGTTATCTTTCAAAATTCTGTAGATTCTAGAAGGGTTCTTGCAGACTGGAAGGAGCAAATGTAACCCCACTATTTTTAAGGGGGGGGGAGTGAGAGAAAAATGGGGAACTACAGACCTGTTAGTTTGACGTCAGTAGTAGGGAAAATATTAGAATCCATTATAAAGGATGAGATAACTGGACATTTGGAAAATAATGATATGATTGGGCAGAGTCAACATGGATTGGTGAAGGGAAATCATGTTTGGCAAACATGGTGGAGTGTTTTTTGAGGATGTTACTCGTAGCATAGATAAAGGAGAACCAGTAGATGTGGTGTATTTGGATTTTCAGAAGGCTTTTGATAAGGTCCCACACAGGTTAGTAAACAAAATTAGAGCACATGGAATTGGGGATAATTTACTGCAGTGGATTGAGAATTGGTTAACAGACGGAAAGCAGAGAGCAGGAAGGGCAAGGCTGGCAAGTTTAGGGAACCTTGGTTGACGAGGGATATTGAGGGTCTGGTCAGGACAAAGAAGGAGGCATATGTCAGGTATAGGCAGCTGGGATCGAGCGAGTCCCTCAAGGAGTTTAGGGGATGTAGGACTACACTGAAGGAAATTAGGAGGGCAAAAAGGGGCCATGAGATTTCCCTGGCAGATAAGATAAAGGAGAATCCTAAAAGATTCTATAAGCATATTAAGAGTAAAAGGGTAGCTAGGGAGAGAGTAGGTCCCCTTAAGAATCAGTGTGGCAATCTATGTGAAATGGGCGAGGTCTTAAATGAATATTTCTCGTCCGTATTTACCGTGCAGAAGGTCATGGAAGCTAGTGAGTAAAACCGATATCCTGGAGCATATCAACATTACAAAGGAGGTGGTGTTGGAGGTTTTGAAGCGCATTAAGGTGGATAAATCCCCAGGGCCTGACCAGGTGTATCCTAGGATGCTCTGGGAAGCAAGGGAGGAGATTGCTGGGGCCCTGGCAGAGATTTTTGTATCATCGTTAGTCACGGGTGAGGTACTGGAAGACTGGAGGATAGCTAATGTTGTGCCTTTATTTAAGAAGGGCAGCAGGGATAAGCCAGGGAACTACAGGCTGGTGAGCCTTACATCAGTGGTGGGAAAGTTATTGGAAGGGATTCTGAGAGACAGGATTTATATGCATCTGGAAAGGGATGGTCTGATTAGGGATAGTCAGCATGGCTTTGTGCGTGGGAAATCATGTCTCACGAATTTGATTGAGTTTTTCGAGGAGGTGACCAAGAGGATTGACGAGGGCAGGGCAATGGACGTTGTCTACATGGACTTTAGCAAGGCCTTTGACAAGGTCCCGCATGGTAGGCTGGTCCAGAAGGTTCGAACACATGGGATCCACGGTGAGCTAGCAAATTGGATACAAAATTGGCTTGGTGATAGGAGGCAGAGGGTGATAGTGGAGGGTTGTTTTTCAGATTGGAGGCCGGTGACCAGTGGTGTGCCGCAGGGACGGGTGCTGGGCCCTCTGTTTTTTGTTATATATATTAATGACTTGGATGTGAATGTGGGGGGCATGATTAGTAAGTTTGCAGATGACACCAAAATTGGTGGTATAGTGGACAGTGAAGAAGGTTGTCTAAGGTTACAACAGGATATAGATCAACTGGGAAAGTGGGCAAGGGAGTGGCAAATGGAATTTAACGCGGCCAAGTGTGAAATGATGCATTTTGGGAAGTTCAACCAGGGCAGGACATATACAGTAAATGGCAGGGCCCTGGGGAGTGTTGTTGAGCAGAGAGACCTTGGGGTGCAAGTACATCGTTCCCTGAAAGTGGCAACACAGGTAAACAGGGTGGTGAAGGCGGCGTATGGCATGCTCGCCTTCATCAGCTGAGGCATTGAGTACAAGAGTTGGGACATCATGTTACAGTTGTACATAACGTTGGTTAGGCCACATTTGGAGTACTGTGTGCAGTTCTGGTCGTCGCACAACAGCAAGGATCTGATTAAGCTAGAGAGGGTGCAGAAAAGATTCACAAGGATGTTGCCTGGTTTGGAGGGCTTGAGTTATAAAGAGAGATTGGACAGGCTGGGTCTGTTTTCCCTGAAGCGAAGGAGGCTGAGAGGGGACATGATAGAGGTACATAAAATTATGAGAGGCAAAGATAGGGTAGATAGCCAGAGTCTGTTTCCCATGGTAGGGGTGACTAAAACTAGAGGGCATAGATTTAATGTGAGAGGGAGGTGGTTTAAAAGGGATCAAAGGGGCAAATTTTTCACACAAAGAATAGTGGGCATCTGGAATGAGCTGCCTGAGGAGGTGGCGAAAGCAGGAACAGTAGCGACATGTAAGAGGCATCTGGACAGGTACTTGAATGAGCAAGGCATAGAGGTATATGGAATTAATGCAGGCAGGTGGGATCAGTATAGATAGGCATTATGGTCGGCATGGACGTGGTGGGCCGAAGGGCTTGTTTCTATGCTGTACAACTCTATGACTCTATAAATGGATCATTTTCAGGATGGCAGGTGTACCGCAAGGATCAGTGCTGGGGCCACAGCTGTTGACAATCTATATAAATGATTTGGATATGGGGAACAATTGTAATATTTCCAAATTTGCTGATGACACAAAACTAGGTGGGAATTTAAGTTGTGAGGAGGATGCTAGGAGGCTTCAAGGGGATTTGGACAGGCTAAATGAATGGGGAAGAACATGGCAGGTCCAATACAATATGAATAAGTGTGAAGTGATCCACTTTGGTAGAAAAAACAGAAAGGCAGAGTATTTCTTAAATGGTGACAGGTTGGGATGTGTTGATGACCAAAGAGACCTGGGTGTCCTTGTTCATGAGTCACTAAAAGCTCATATGCAGATGCAGCAAGCAATTAAGAAGGCAAATGGCTATGTTGGCCTTTATTGCAAGGGGATGAGTAGAGGAGTAAAGACGTCTTGCCGTAATCGTATAAAGCCTTGGTGAGACCAAACCTGGAGTACTGTCTACAGTTTTGGTCTCCTTATTTAAGGAAGGATATACTTGCCATAGAGGGAGTGCAACGGAGGTTTACCAGACTAATCCCTGGGATGGCCGGCTTGTCTTATGAGGAGAGACTGTAGAACCTGGGCCTATATTCTCTCAAGTTAAGAATGAGAGGGGATCTCATTAAAAAACTTACAAAATTTCTTTTGACAGGGCGTGACAGGGCAGGTGTAAATAGGATGTTTCCTCTGACTGGCGAGTCCAGAACAAGGGGATACACTCTCAGAATAAGAGGTAGGCCATTTAAGACTGAGATGAGGGGGAACTTCTTTACTCAGAGGGTGGTGAATCTGTAGAATTCTCTGCCCCAGAGGGCTGTGGAAGCTCAATCATTGAGCATGTTCAAGACAGAAATCGAAAGATTTCAGGATACTAATGACTTCAAGGGATATGGGGTTAGTGGAGAGAAATGGCATAGAGATAGATGATCAGCCATGATCAGTCTGAATGGCAGAGGAGACGCAACGGGTCGAATGAACTACTCCTGCTCCTATTCCCTATGATCCCGTTTCTATGTTCTTATAATAAAATGCAAACAGGATTCAGTATTTTACAAGAAGTTGTATTTATATAGCACCTTTAACAAAATAAAATGCCCCAAAGTGCATCACAGGAGAGCTAGAAAGCAAAATTTGCCACTGAGCTCCATTAGGTGATGTCAGGGCAGATGACCAAAATCTTAGTCAAAGAACAGCAGAGTTTTGGAAGACCTCAACTATATAGAGGGTAGAATGTGGGAGGCCTGCCAGGAGTGCCTTGGAATAGTCAGGTGTAGAGGTAATAAAAGACGAAATGAGGGAATCAGCAAATGAGCTGAGGCTGGAGTGGAATCAGGAGATACTAAGGAGGTTGAAATAGGCAGTCCTAGGTGTGGCTATGTGGTTGGAAGCTAGCCTTGGGGTCAAATATGACACCAAGGTTGCAAACAGTCTGGTGCAGCCTCAGACAGATTTTATGGATAAAGGCACTGAATATAAAAATAGCAAAGGAAATTATATTGAATTTGTAAAAGACATTCATCAGACTAGAGATGAAGTATTGTGCTCAGTTCTTTGTATCCATCATTGAAATTTAGGGGCCACAGAAAGTATGCAGTGAACATTCATTAGAATTATACCGGGAATGAAAAATTATAACAGTTAGCTCGGTTTCACTCAGTGCCATACTTTTTGGACTCAAAATTGTGATTTTGATGGACGATGCAGCAGTTGCAAACATAATTTAGGCATAAACTTCAGTGCAGTACTGTTAAGGTCAGAGTTCTATTTTTAAGATAACATACTGAACTGAGGTCTATCTGCCTACAGATAGGCATGAAAAACTCCGATGTCTTGTTTTTTGAAGTGAGAGTCCTTCCAGTATCCTGATAAACATTCATCCTTCAACCAACACCATCAAAACTGATCAACCAGCCAACCATCGCATTGCTATCTGTGGAACTTTGCTGTATGCATACTGTCACTGTATTTTCCTACAAAAACCAACAGGGACTACACTTGAAAATATAATGAAGTGATTATGAACCACTTTGGAACAACCTGAAGCTGTAAAAGGCACTGTATAAATATGAATCTTGAACATTATGAGAAAGTAATGAAAAAATCATAATATTGTTAACGAAACAGAAAAGTTTTTTTAAAAATCAAATAAAAAGTGTTGTAGATTATGAAAGGCATTGAGAAGGTAAAACAGTGGAAGATGGTTGGTGAATTCATAATGAGAGGCTGCATTTTTAGGATTATTGCATGACTGAATGGAGAAGTTTTTACATCTGATTATTAGAATATGCAATGCTTCAGTAAAAATGACTAGTGAGGCAGAGAATATACCATTTTAAATAAAATTGGATAAGTATTTGAAAAGGAAAAATAAAATGGGATATGGGATATTTCCAATTGAAGAGCTAACATCAGCACAGGTTCAATGAGGTGAAATGCCTCCTTTTGTGCTATTTTAGATACCAGTTACAAGTGATGAATCATTAAAAGTAACTGTTAGAAGTAATTCCCTTAACTTTGGTCAGAAGAATAGAAGACAAATTATCTAAATGGAGAGAAACTTCAGAGTGCTTCGGTGCAGAGGGATCTGGGTGTCCTCGTGCATGATTTGCTGAAAACTAGTATGAAGGTACAGCAACTAATAAGGAGGCAAATGGAATTGTGGCATTTATTGCTAAAGGAATAGAGTATAAAAGTAGGGAAGTGTTGCTGTAACTGTACAAGGCATTAGTGAGACCACACCTGGAGTACTGCATACAGTTTTGGTCCCCTGACTTGAAAAAGGATGTAGTTGCATTGGAGGCAGTTCAGAGGAGGTTCACTAGATTGATTCCAGAGATTGAGCAGTTTAGGTTTCTACTCTCTGGAGTTTAGAAGAATGAGAGGAGATCTAATTGAGGTATATAAGATGATTAAGGGGATTGACAAAGTAGACGGAAAGAGGATGTTTCCTCTGGTGGGGCAATCTAGAATGAGAGTTCTATAGTTTTAGGATAAGGGGTAGCTGATTTACAACAGAGATGAGGAGAAATTACTTCTCTCCAAGGATCGTGAGTCTGTGGAATTCCCTACCCGAGTGTGGTGGATGCCGGGACATTGAGTAAATTTGAGGAGATAGACAGATTTTTAATCAGTAATGGGTTGAAGGGTTATGGAGAATGGGCAGGAAAGTGGAGTTGAGGCCGAGATGAGATCAGCCATGATCGTATTGAATGGCGGAGCAGGCTCGAGGGGCTGAATTGCCTACTCCTAGTTCTTATGTACTGCTTAAATAAATTTGCCATTATGACAGGAATAGCACCATATATTTGAATAATAAGAAATAATGCTATGGATTGGGAAAGCAGGTTCATTTTCACATTCCACTCAACACTCTGTGCAGTGCGGCTTAGAGAAGCACTGACTAGAAGGCCAGTTGTCTTTATGCAGATGAGGAACCAGAAAATCCATAGGAAGGACCTCACTGCCACTGTTACATAATTCATGACAAATGACTCCCCCTCCGTGTCCAACACTGGTAGTTAGAACTAGCCACTTTCATGCTCAGCAGCTCAGAATGCCCTATGACAAGGAAGAAGACAGGGGGAGGAAATCAAAGGTTGCATAAAGTAAATTTTTCACTAATGCACCAAAATTTAAAAAGCTTAATAGAAAGACTGATTCTGGAAAAGGCCTTGAAAGAGTACAAATGCCATAACAAAATAATGAGGGAAACAGAATAGAAGTAAACAGTAAAATGATGACATTTTCTTGTGATTGCTCTCAAAACCAAATATTCCAATTACTAAAACAAAACTATAAAATAAATCCTTAAAATGTGGTACAAAGTGGCCAGTGACAATATCTTATAAACTGTCAACAACTTTGGGGAAAATGTTAAGAATGATATTTAGGATCAGTACAAGTGACAATTTTAAATCTATGACTCTCTTCTCATACAGCATAAATCTGTTGCTTACATTGTTCTATGTAACTGTGATAATTTTAGTCGAATTGTTCTGATGAGTGCAAGATAAAAAGCTTCGACAAAATGTCTCTGTTTTCAGCAATACTCAAGTTCTGTACTACCAAACGACTATTTACTAACAAAATATTAAAAGCAGACAGTTACTGACAGCATGAGTCAACTTGCAGGAATTCTATTGGGATACTAACAGACAAAACTTAAATCAGTAAATCACAATTTTACAGCAACACATATGTAAAAACTGACCAGCTAAGAACTAAACAGCCTTATCCCAGAAAAGTAGAAGTTAGCAACTTTTAAGTACTAGTGACCAGTTAGAATGGATACAGATAATTGGACCATCTTTGCGGGTAACAAACTATTATCACAATTACATAGAATTTACAGCACAGAAACAGGCTATTCGATCTTATGCCGATGTTCCATACCAGCTTCCTATTATTTATTTCATCTTACCCTATCAACATATTCTTCTATTCCTTTCTGCCTCGTGTACTTGTATAGCTTCCCCTTAAATGCATCAAAATAGTAACCCTATATCAATGCGGCATCTTCCAACCTAGTTTTAAAATGTTTTGTTTACATTATTGTCATTAAACTGGGTGAAAGAACTTGATGATGATGTGAATCCCTGATAACTACTAGGGAAAAAGCAAAGATTACAGTATTACTTTCCCTGTAACAATATCCCAGGCCCGGCAAATGTCACTCATTAGAGGCGAGATTCGGGTTTGAAAACGTAACCTTTCCCGATGAATCTGCAAACTAGCTCACTTATCGACCCTAAAGCTCATTCTTAACGTTTCTCCCATAACTGATGAAAGCCCGAAGCAACCTGGACAAGACCTAAAGGGTTCAATCGTGTGTGCGTGGTATTTCTGTAATGCTATCAAGCCTACATTAACTGGCTCGATAACAAGCTGAATAATCGGCGTTGCCTTTTACTTAAAATCATTTCAACTTTTCCGAAGAGGAAAAAGAATCTACGCATCTTTCGCTCCTGGCCACTCTAAAGCTGCAGTTCGCCCCCCACCCACTCACTCCCCCACTACTACTTTGTTTTTGGCTCTCTGTACAAAATAAAACAATTACTCGGGCACCGGGTTTGTAAATGGAACAAATCTGTTTTCCAACCAAATCTAACTGAGTGGAACTCGGGTGAAGATGGGACAGTTGCTGTTTCCCCACCAGCCCCAGTACCTGTGTCGGTGCTGATGCTCCTCCCCGCCTCCATGCACCATAACTCCGCCGCCGCGTGGCCCGGCACTGCCGTCCCGTCCCGCCGGCCTGCCCCGCTCGACATGGGGGATGAGGACGTCCTGCAGCCCCAAGTCGAAGCGCCTGTGCTTGGAGGAGTCGGGCAAAAAGAAGATGGCCCCGAAACAGAGGGTAATGAAGGCGCTGAGGATGAGCAGGAGGATGAATTTCTCCGACAGCCGCAGGGTGGCTCTGTGATGCGGGTAGAAGGAGACGGGCGAGCTCGGGTTCAGAGACGCCAAGCGACGGCTCGACACCGGCAGCAGCGCCGGGCTCGACATCCTGCAGCAACCGCGAAGACCAGCTGCCAAACAAGGAGCCTGCCCTCGGTATTTGATATCGCACCAACTGCACCGTTAGATATCTCCCCGTCGCGGGTAGCCCGGAAACCGCCGGGCCACCAACATCCGTCCGGTCAGGTCCAATCCCGCACACCCCACAGCCTCCAACCGTCAACGTCCCTCACCGCTCGCCGGGAGCTCAGGTACAGCGGCACTGCGCATGCGCCGCCCCACAGCAGGCGTGGGGGAGGGGGTGATCCAGCCCAGCCTTGCCCCGCCCCCTCCTGGGGTCTGCCTCTGCGCATGCCAGGCAGCGCGCTCTTTTTCCCCCACCCCATCACCCCTGTCATCTAGGTCCAGCTCAGCATTGTTTTAAGATACTTCCAGCTTTGCATCAAATTCAGACTTGCACCTTTCATAGCATTGCAAGACCGCTGACTGAGTACGGAACAGCAGAAACATACTGTCATATGTCGGTAGAGGCAGACGTGCCGAGTATATTTAAATGGCAAGTAAAAAGTTTAAAAACAAAATCTGCAGATGCTGGAAATGTGGAACAGAAAGCAGAAAATGCTGGAAAGCACTCAGCACGCGTCAGCATCACTGCAGAGAACAGATGAGTTGACGTATGAACCTCGACGTAGAATCCTCACCCGAAATGCGAATTAATCTATTGTCTTCACAGATGCTGAATGATCTGCTGGGAGTTTGCGATAAAAAAAAAAGGGTGTGGGGAAGAGCAAGGAATGTAACACAGTCGGTAGCTCTTTTAGAGAACAGCAATGGGCCCTGTGGCCTCCTCCTGTGCTGTTAGACTCCGATTCTGTAATATGTACAAGTGGCACCCATTATAGTGGTTTGGTGACTTAAGGAAAAATAAACCTGTTGTGGACTGCACAACGACAAGTGAGTTACCTAAGTCTCAGGTAAATTATTGTGTGGGTATATTGTATACAATAAAAGTACACAGTAAAAATGATTTATACAAACTCCTAAGGTTAATTCTTGATCTGTGCTGAATTATCCATACAAACCTGGAAAACTTGATGAATTGCTTGAAAAAAGTTGGCACAACACAAAAAGCTGACAGCTCTAAAACAAATTACAACTGAAAAACAACCCTTAATAAAGGCCTGTGACCAATGCTCCTGCTTCTAGGTGACTGAATACATTATTACTTTGGATTTCAGAATAATTACTCGTGTTTTGGGATCACATTACACAATTCAGTTTGTTTTCTGTGAAACTGAAATCCCAATACTCTTGCATGTGACATGCAAAAAGATGTAGTTACAATGGGAGTGCAGTGGGAGATGAACTTGTCAGAAATTAAGCTGCTGCTGCACCCAAAATTCCATCAATATTATTACAGGAGGAAAATTTACATAACAGTGCAATTTTTACATTGGTGGAATCAGACATTTTGAAGAGAGAAGCAAGCTCTGATGGTGCAAAATGTATTTTCTAAGTTGGTCTGGGGAAATGTCGCTAAGGAAATTGTATTTTTTGATATATTCTCCAACATTTTGAAGTTCACACAGATTCAGCATTTCAAGCCAAAATTAATTTGTTCCATAATTATCTTTCTTTCTTTGGCCTCCTTGTCTCAAGAGACAATGGGTAAGCGCCTGGAGGTGGTTAGTGGTTCGTGAAGCAGCGCCTGGAGTGGCTATAAAGGCCAATTCTAGAGCGGCAGACTCATCCACAGGTGCTGCAGATAAAATTGGTTGACAGGGCTGTTACACAGTTGGCTCTCTCCTTGCGCTTCTGACTTTTTTCCTGCCAACTGCTAAGTCTCTTCGACTCACCACGCTTTAGCCCCGCCTTTATGGTTGCCCGCCAGCTCTGGCGATCGCTGGCAACTGACTCCCACGACTTGTGATCAATGTCACAGGACTTCATGTCGCATTTGCAGACATCTTTAAAGCAGAGACAAGGACGGCCGGTGGGTCTTATACCAGTGACGAGCTCGCTGTACAATGTCCTTGGGGATCCTGCCATCTTCCATGCGGCTCACATGACCAAGCCATCTCAGGCGCCGCTGGCTTAGTAGGGTGTATATGCTGAGGATGTTGGCCGCCTCCAGGACTTCTGTGTTGGAGATACGGTCCTGCCACCTGATGCCAAGGATTCTCCGGAGGCAGCGAAGATGGAATGAATTGAGACGTCGCTCTTGGCTGGCATACGTTGTCCAGGCCTTGCTGCCATAGAGCAAGGTACTGAGGACACAGGCTTGATACACTCGGACTTTTGTGTTCCATGTCAGTGCGCCATTTTCCAACACTCTCTTGGCCAGTCTGGACATAGCAGTGGAAGCCTTTCCCATGCGCTTGTTGATTTCTGCATCGAGAGACAGGTTACTGGTGATAGTTGTGAGGTGAAGAGTAGGTGAACTCTTGAACCACTTCCAGAGTGTGGTCGCCGATATTTATGGATGGGGCATTTGTGACGTCCTGTCCTAAGATGTTCGTTTTCTTGAGGCTGATGGTTAGGCTATATTCGATGCAGGCAGCCGCAAACCTGTCGATGAGTCTCTGCAGACACTCTTCAGTGTGAGATGTTAATGCAGCATCGTCAGCAAAGAGGAGTTCCCTGATGAAGACTTTCCATACTTTGGTCTTCACTCTTAGACGGGCAAGGTTGAACAACCTGCCATCTGATCTTGTGTGGAGGAAATATATATAACATAAAAGTAGCTCAATCACATAATTCTTGATTTTTGCTGATGGTATCACTCGGTGAGCATAACTCAGCAGACGTACATATATGCAGATCCATAACTGAATTAGCTAATAATAAATAATAAAGTCTGTAGGCTTACTTATAACATAGTAAACTTATTGAAATGGACGTAAATAATAATTTATTGCTGTAAGCATTGACATTAAAGGCATGTTAACACACCACAACCAAAGGTGAGGATACCACATCCATTTGCAACACATTGTGAAGATTATACACTACCCAAACTCGAAAAATACACTGTCCAAAGATGTCTTAGTGATCAACAATTCAAACTAATTTCCTGAGCTCTGTATGCAACCCAATGATTTTCAATCAACTCAAATATTCTTTCAGTAATTCTGAACAATAAATACTTGCATTCCCTTATGCTAGCTCTTGAAAGAATGGTAGGCCAAACTTAGACTAAATTCAAATTGTTCTTAACTATCGAACATCGCCCCCTGTCTTTTTATGAATTTCAAATTTGCTTTGAAGAGTTCATGCAATTTTCAAAGGAAAATCAAGAAATCATTGATTCATAAGTTGAAATTGCACTATGCAATATCAGTACTGTTTTTCTGCTCTTAACTTTCTTTGAATAGGAAAGAGAGGAATTTCATCTGAATACATCTGTTAGTAATATTATACTATGTGAGCTCACCCATTGGTCTTCCAGACTGGGAAAAAGTGACCCTTAGTCCGAATAAAAGTGAAGTTAAAATCAATCAACTCATATTCAGGACCACGATTAGATAGATTCCCTGAATCTCAAGGGCATAGTGTGACATAAATTTATATTAAGTGCATGGTAGAAATGATCTCAAAGAACCAATCAGGGACTTAAGCACAAAGGTGTAGGCTGACATTCCAGTGTAGTACTGAGGTAGGGCTGCACTGTCAGAGATGACATCTTTTGGATGAGTTGTTAAACCAATGCCCTGTCTCCTCTCTCGGGTGGACGTAAAAGATCTCATGGCACTATTTTGATAAACAGCAGGGGAGTTATCCCATTTACCAGTTATGATGAAGGGTCACTGACCTGAAATGTTAACTCTGCTTCTCTCTCCACAGATGCTGCCAGACCTGCCGAGTATTTCCAGCATTTCTTGTTTTTATTTCAGATTTCCAGCATCTGCAGTATTTTGCTTTTATTATAGGGGAGCTATCCCTGGTGTCCTGGCCAATATTTATCCCACAATTAGTAGCACTAGAACAGATTATCTGGTCATTAGCACATTGCTGTTTGTGGGAGCTTGCTCTACATAAATTGGCTGCTGCGTTTCCATTACAATAGTGACTACGCTTTAAAAGTACTTAGAACATAAGAACATAAGAAATAAGAGCAGGAGCAGACCATACATCCCCTCAAGCCTGCTCCGCCATTCAGTACAATCATGGCTGATCTTCTGCCTCAACTCCATTTTCCATCTGTTTCCCATATCCCTTGATTCCCTGAGTGACCAAAAATCTGTCTATCTCAGCCTTATATATATTCAATGATGGAGTATCCACAATCCTCTGGGGTAGAGAATTCCAAAGATCCACAACCTTTTGAGTAAATAAATTTCTCCTCATCTCAGTCCTAAATGATCGGCCCCTTATCCTGAGACTGTGCCCCCGTGCTCTAGATGCCCCAGCCAGGGGAAACAACCTTTCAGTGTCTACCCTGTCAAGCCCTTTCAGAATCTTATATGTTTCAATGAAATCATCTCTCATTCTTCTAAACTCCAGAGAGTATAGGCCCAATTTACTCAGCCTCACATCATAGGACAACCCTCTCATCACAGGGGCCAATCTAGTGAACCTTTGCTGTGCCGCCTCCAAGGCAAGTATATCCTTTCTCAGATATGGAGACCAAAACTGCACACAGTTCTCCAGGTGTGGTCTCACCAAAGCCCTGTACAATTGTAGCAAGACTTCCTTATTTTTGTGCTCCAATCCCCTTGTAATAAAGGCCAACATGTTATTTGCTTTCCTAATTGCTGGCATGCATGCTGACTTACTGTGTTCCTTGTATGAATACACCCAAGTCCACTGAACATCAACATTTATAAGTTTCATGTCTTTTGAAACATATTCTTTTTCTATTCTTACTGCCAAAGTGAATAACTTAACACTTCCCCACATTATTCTCCATCTGCCACCTTATTGCCCTTCATTAGTTTTAAAGTGCTTTAGAACATCATGAGGTTGTGTAAAACATATATAAATGCAAGTCTTTCTTTGCTGTTGTTGTTCTATGAACGAGGCAAACCACTGGACACCACCAAAGTAAATAAACAAGACCCATTCCCTTGATGAGTCTCCATTCTGTAAGTTCTTTCAGTGTGAAGTAAATTGCTTTAATTGTTTCATCTGCATTAGCTTAATACTAAAATTATGCAAAGCTAATATGATGGTTTTACATCTGCCACTCCATCTTTTATGTAAAGATTTTAATACCCAATTCTCCAACCAGATGGACCTTCAGGCCAGAGACAAATTATAATTAGCTGGAAAATTGGAAATTTATAAACCTGACAAAAGTCTTGGCAGTGACTTCAAAGAACATTTCCAATTTTGAATAAGTAGAAGGCTGTAGTATCTCTCAGTGCTTTCTGCATTTGATCACACTTGGAGGTATTGTTTGCATAATTGTGTTTTATTGTTCCATTCTACGAAAGATTAATATGTACTTCCATTTCTTGGTTAATTTGAGTGTTCAGAACATTTTTACAAGACTTCACCTCCATTGACATGGTGAATATTAATATTCAGCAGAATTGCTACAGCAGAATGTTACTTCTATAATGCAAAATCTTGCAGGTACTCCACAAGCAGAAATGTTAGCTGAATATTTTTGAAGTGCCCTCACTGAGAGTTTAAGAAAGCACAAGTTAGAGGATCCACAAAAGCTTTTTAAATATGAATCCAGTATGGTCCAAAATACTAACAGGTAGAGATAAAGTATATTTTAAATATAGTGTTATGATCCCTGTGAAGATCACCAACAAATGAAAAGAATCAAATCCACCGACTGGCCCCATTTAGGAAACAAAAAACAAATGGACTAGATTTCACTTTTATAAATTTTACTTTAACACTCAATCCAAAACCGATATAAATTAAACATGAATTAACGATTAAATCACGATCGATATATATCTTAAAGGTTACGCATTAACTATGAGATGCGGCAAGGTAGTCCTTACAGGTCTCCAGAATAGTCCTATCAGGAAGGTGGTGCCAAACTGTCTCAAAGTTCTTCAGCTCTTTGGACTGATGCAAGATGCATCCCCAAGATGCAAATGCCAGCTTCCACCCAATGGCAGTTTCTCTGCAATTCGAATCTCATCAAAACTGTGCACCCTTCAGAACTTCCGTGGTTTTTCTCACAACAGTCCTGGTGGTGTAGCTTCACGGATCGCTCTTTCATTCACCAAAGACAATGATAGCACCTTGTATCTTCCAAGAGTCAGCTACCAGAAAACAGGTTCCAATTCAAAGAGCTTATCCTTTTAAAGCGAACAGCTCTTAGCTTCCCCCCACCACCCCAGGTCAGCAGCCCTCGGAGACTGTTAAAACAACACCCAGCTTTGCAGCTTTTCAGCTGGCTTCTTGTGAAACTCACACAGCTTTTTTTCCCTGGCTTAACACTGTAGTGTTTTCTTAAAACTGGAACTAAAACCTACAGTCACATCTCCTTGGTAAAAAAAAACAACCTTTTTTTTTCAATCACAGGACTGTTTGTTTGTCTAACTGGGTTTGACTTCCAACCTGGAAAACCCCAGCCCCAAATCAGGGATCGTCTCAAAAATACAACACAAGGTGTACAGAACTCAGTTTCCACACAAAGATTTCATAACAATAGCCACTGTTATTACATTTTATAGGATTGGTTTAAGTTAAGACATAAATATGGATCTGATTGTACTTGGATATGCACTTGAAATGCCATAACCTGCAAGGCTACGGACTAAGAGCTAGAAAGTGGGATTAGGCTGGATAACTCTTTTTCAGCTGGCATGGGTACAATGGGCCAAATAGCCTGCTGTGTGCCGTAAATTTCTATGATTCTGAATTACCTCCATATTGAATGGATCAAAGTTTCTTTCCAGGACCATTAAGTTCCTAAATTATAGCAGTTTGAGCAACCTCAGCCTTATTTTAAACCAGATTCAATGGACCTGAATCTAGAACAAATGACTGTCACTAAATTAGTAATTTCTCACAGTGAGATCAAGTGAAAGATTAGTACTTCCAAATAAAAATGTCAGGCTGAGGTTAAGATGTATTATTGAAGCATCTACTTGTGCTATGACTGCATTCAATGGAGATTATATTGCTTTCATCGATTGTCATAAGACGATCAATCTAGTGCTTCACAAACCTTGATAAAAACACTTAGAAATTATGGAAATGCTTGCCAAATCTTGGCTTTTATATGGAGTCTGTACTCTGGTTCCAAGATCCATAGGATAGATGAGCAATTCACTGAATCTATCTCTCTCAAAAGAATAGTAAGGCAAGATTGTCTACTGTCACTAATGCTATTTGATGTTTTCTTCAATGATGTGTTGAATGACATTGTAGGAAAGAACCCTTCTGGATTTTTCTGAAAGAATTATGACATTCTTTATCATAGATGTTTCTTTATGTTGGTGGTCTCACCTGATGATCTAGCATATTCTGTACACTACTTTGAGCAATAGACTAGTAGGAAATGGTACTGGATGCCCAAATATATGGTGTTATTCCTACACAACAATAACAACTGACATTTATATAGCGCTTTGATCATAGTAAAATGTCCCAAGGCGCTTCACAGGAGTTTTATCAGACAAAATTTGACATAAACCACATGAGGAGATATTAGAACAAGTGACCAAAAATGTGGTCAAAGAGGTAATGTCGAAAAAGAGGAGACAGAAGTAAAAAGGTAGAGAGACAGAGAGGTTTAAGGAAACAATTACAAAATTTGGGACCTAGACAGCTGTAGACACATCCACCAATGGCAGGAAGAAGGAAAATGGGGATAAGCATAGAATGACATAGAATTTTACAGCCCGGAAAGAGGATATTCAGCCCAACTGGTCTATGCTAGTGTTTATATTCCACACAAGTCTTCTCCCCGTCTAATTGCCTCTTCCCACTCTGCCCTCTTATCCCTTTATTCCATTCCCTCTCACAAGAGGCCAGAATTGGAGGAACATATAATTTGCAGAGAGTTCTAGGGGTGGAAGAGGTTACAGAGATGGGGGTGGAAGGTGGGGGGGGGGTGGCGCGGGTGGTGAGGCCATGGAGGGATTTAAACACAAGTATGAGAATCTTACATTTGAGACGGAGCTGGACCCGAAGCCAATGTAAGTCAGCAAGCAGAGGGCTGAAGGGTGAACGGAACTTGATATGAGTTAGCATATGGGCAGCAGAGTTTTGGATGAGTTCAAGTATATGAAAGGTGGAAGATGGGAGGTTGGCCAGGACAGCATTGGGTAAAAATTTGTTTGGTAATGCTCCTGTGAGATGCCTTGAGATGTTTTACTAATTTAAAGGTGCTATATAAATGCAAATTGCTGTTATTGTTGAATAGTTGAGCCTGGGAGTAACAAAAGCATAGATGAAGATTTGAGCAGCAGATGAGTGGAGGTAAGGACAGAGATGGGCAATGTTACAGAGGTGCAAGTAGATGTTCTTAATGATGGAGAAGAAATGGGGTCAGAAGCTCAGCTCAGGGTGACATAGGATGCTGAGGTCGCAAACAGTCTGATTGAGACTGTGGGCAAGAAGGGAGATGGAATTGGTGGCTAGGAAACAGAGTCTGTGGTGGGGGCCAGAGACAATAGCTTTGATCTTCCCAATATTTAATTGGAGGAAATTTGTGGTCATCTAATACTGGCTGACAGACAAGCAGCATGACAAATCATAGGTAGTGACAGGGTCGAGAGATGTCATGGTGAGATAGAGCTGGGTGTCATCAGTGTACATATGGAATCTGACCTGGATGATGTCATGAGGATGTCAGGCCAATGTGCTTTGTTGAGTAATAATTTTCTTTAATCCACTGATCTGAATTTTTTTTGGAAGAAATTTAAGAAAGAACAGATAAAACAAAATGACAATGCTGGCAGCTTAGGATGGCCACCTAATTTGCAACACTGTATCCTACATTGCAAGGCCTGTGAGGTGGAGACTATATGGCTGCTTATCCCAGCAAGAACCAAGACCCAGGAAGTTTAAGGGAACTACCTGTTTTTTTTAGCAAGAAGAGAAACGCTGTTACAATGTTTGAATCACTGGGTGACTGTCACTTGATAAGCCCCTCCCCATCTGTGGTTTTAAGCTTGCGTTTTTCTGCAGCAAAGAGGATAAGCTTCTGGACTCTGACACATGCAGACCCAAGTGGGTGTCCCTCTCTCTCTCTCTCCCACCATTTTAGCTTACAAACTTCGAATTCTGCCTGTTAACTGGCCACCTTTGCATACTCCGGCTACGATCAGAAACCACATTGGAGGAAATCATCAGAATCACTGTCTCCAAGAGATCTACCGAAACAGTCTTCTACCTCTTCAAACTAAAAGCCTCAGAACCAACAAATTCGGCAAGATGCCAGCCAAATCACCAAACCCCACAGACTGTACCCCCTTTTTTCTATGGACTCTAACTTAACCACTCTACCTTTCCCCACTCTGTAACCTGTCTGTGTAAACCTCTAGTGTTTGTGTGTGTGTATGTGTGAGAGTGAAAGTTGGCACGTAGTTTATTTTCATTAGTTCGGTTTAGGTACAATAAAGTTAACCTCTTTCTTTGTTAAACTCAAGAAAACCTGCCGATTGGTTCTTGATATGATCATAGCGAGTAAGTAATCAAACACCTACTGAATTGGCCAGTACATCCACTTTAAGAAAGAATTAAACCTGTTGTGGTCAAACAAGAAGAGGGAAAAGAGGGAAGCCCTTTGACCCCTCCTCAGTTGACCGTAACAAGGGGAAGAATGTAGATGAGAAATTGGAAGGGTCCACAAAAAGTGTCTCAAAAGTGTTCATTGAAAGATACAAGAGCATCTTTTCCAGTTGTTTATATCAATACCTGGGGCTCCTGTTGGATGTTTGCTTTATCCTGAAACAGTCCTTCAGGACAGTATTGAGAAGGGGTGAAAGACACTTTGTTCTTCCTAATTTTTTTCAATGACAGCAAATCCCAATATAGGCTTATGGCATATAAGGCAAGAGAGAAGTGGTGGAGAGGTAGAGTTGGATGTTATCGCAGTGCATTGGGAAGCTAATCCCATGCCTGCGGATGAAATTGCTGAGGTAAGTGAGAAAGGTGAGGGGGTCAGGGATGGATCATTAGGATTCCCAATGTGTCAGTGCAAGGGTGGGAAGAGAAGTTGGGCAGAAGAGAGGCGTTGGCAGAAAGAAAGACTTGCATTTATATAGTACCTTTCAAGACCTCAGGACAGTCCAAAGCGAATTACACCAATTAAATACTTTTGAAGTGTAGTTTACTGCAGTAATATCAGAAACACATCTCCCACAAACAGAAATGAGGTAATGATTTATTAATCTCATTTAGTGACCTTGGTTGAGGGACAAATATTGTCCAGGACTCCAAGAATAACTCCCCTGCTCTTCATCACCTGAGAGGGCGGACAGAGATCTCAGTTTAACATCTCATCTAAAAGACCTCCACGAGCACAGCACTCCCTCAGTGCCAACCAAGATTTTTGCTCAAACGTCTGAAGTGGGTCTTGAACCTATAATTTTCTGATTTAATGCTAAGAGTGCTACTAATGAGCCATGGCTGACTACTGAGTAGGTGATGTTGAAGGCTGTATAGAGGTTGAGGAGGAGCAGAGGGATAATGTTCTTTTGTAATGTCACAAAATATATCATTTGTGACTTTGACTATGGCCATTTCAGTGTTGCAGGATGGTCAGAAATCTGTTTGGAGGCAGGACCTCGCACTACAATACAGCGGGAAGGCAATTAAGCCAATTAATTAGCCAATTGACAGCTATTTTGCTGGTGTTTTTATATTTTCCGAAGAGTGCACGGGGACCACAGGGCTTCAGATCCTCGCCATGTATAGGAAGGCGACAAGCAAGAGGGAGTTCTGTGCAGACTTCAGTTGGCAGCCATCGTGAGAGCCTGCATGCCTTGGCGGGAAGGGTGAAGCAGTGCGGGCATTGGCATTAGTGGTCAGAAGCAGGGGAAAAGCTGCCATAATTGTGGCGACGTGCTGCCAGAGTGCCATCTGGGAACTTTCACTTGTGTTGATAAAACGGGGAGGAGTGGAGGTGGGGTGGGGGGAGGGGGGTGCTTTTGTGGGGAGGTGTCTGGATAAGAGGCCCTGGAAACTGTGAGAGGCCACCTGCCATGAGCCCATTCACTTAGTCTTTGGGACCTCTAGTAAGGAGGAGCAGCAGAGAGGGAGAGAGCTACAACAAGACAGCAGCAACCTAAGGGTCAACAGGAGCGCCAGCCTCAGGGTGGGGATGCAGGAGAAGGGCACAAAGGGGCATGCGAGCAACGTCCTGTGTGCAGAGGAGGGTACATTCCAATCGGGGTGCACTGTCAGATGCTCAGCTACCTTCAAATGACCAAGAGGCAGTGTTGCCAAAGACTGTGCCTCTTCAGGGGGGTTGTAACAGAACTGTGTGCCATGATGAAGGACGGACTGTGTCCCATTTGAGGTGATGGCCATCCAATGCCATTCATACTGAACATCTACACCTCCAGTTCATTCCAGGGATCCACTGGAGATATGTGTGGGATCTCCCAGTCTGCGGCTCATCAATGCATCAAGGTGGTGACCGATGCCCTGTTCAAGAGGGCCAGCCAATACATATGTTTTCACATCAATCCGGAGAGTCAAGCTGAGAGAGCCATTGAGGTCAGGGCCATTGCTGGATTTCCCCACATGTAGGGTGTGATCAACTACACGCATGAGGCCATTTATGCTCCCGCAGGCCAGCCAGCTGCCTTCATCAACAGGAAGAGCTTCAACTCAATCAATGTACAACTGGTCTGTGGCCATCTCAGATGGATCCTGCAAGTATGTGCACAGTTCTTGAGAAGCAGTCACGATACCTACATAATAAGGCAGTCTCAGGTGCCTGATATTTTCCATTCCCCCCACCATGCACCTTCAGGGATGGATACTGGAAGACAAGGGGTAACCACCGAAGATATGGCTACTTATGCCTATGGGGAACCCAAGTATGGATGCAGGTGAGATGTACAACACATGCCACGGGGCAACCAGAGCAACCATTGAACAGGCCATTGGTCTCCATAGGTGCCGAGCTCCCACATGAGCTCTATGCCTCATGCTCACCAGAGGTGCCCTTGTGCCCATTCATTAGACCACTCATTCTCTTGTGGCTGCATTCTTATCTCGCCATCTGCGATGGAGCGGCTCCCATGCTGCCCTGCCAGTTCCAGTGCTGCTTCCTCCATGGGGGTCAGGATGGCCAGGGAGGGGACCCTGCTGCCGGTCTTTGCCCTTTCCTTGACATTGTGGGCTGTCTTCTGCAAGCACAAAATGAATAATGTTAGCACAACGCCCAAGCTGTTGGCAGTATAGCTGCCCATGTTGGGGGTGCATGAATACGTCCTGCATGCGGCAACTCAAAAGACCTTACTAGATTCAACACTGATGGACAGGCGCCATTGACGGAGAGGCAGCCATGCCTTTGATAGGATATGCTGCTGCCTGACTCCTTTGCCACCGACTGGGTGAGCATTCCCTGTCCACCAATCTCACCCTCACATGTTTCCATTTGTAAGCTCCTAAGGGAAACAAAGTGTGGAGTACTCACCTTGGCGGAACGAATTAGGTAATTCACCCGCTTGCAGCATTGCAGCCAGGCTGCTGATCTCCATTGCGATCTCTACCCATGTTTGTTTGGTCAGGCAGGCCGGTCTCCTCCTCCCGTCCCTGGGGAAGAGGACCTCCCATCTTGCCCAAGCAGCCTGGAGGACAACCTGCAGAGAGGCATCGCTAAACTGTGGGGCCACCCAGGATCTTACATCTGCCGTTGTCTCAACCGATTTCTTCCTTAGGCCTTCAATTTTTGCAGATGCCCTGGGAGTCCCAATGTTAATGAGTGCTGGCAGCCTTCCGCCACCTTACTGCCCTTACTGGTTGCCTCCCCTCCCCACATCACCTGGCAGCTGTTAGTTGGCCAGCCGCTGGAAAATCGTTTACGCCTGATTTCTCCCTGCCCAAGCGGCTTCCACTTCTGGTCCCAATGCGAGACCTCGGGCCTAGCCACATGCTGTAAGTACGCCACAGCATTAATGTTAGTTAACCAGGTCGCCAAGCTTAAGTTGGAGCGGTAGCTCTATTGCTGGAGGCTGGGATTCTTCCCATCCTACTCCAGATGTTCCTATAAGCCAATGCCTTAGCTGTTAGGAGGTTCTATCTGGACAAACAATGGGACACCTTTATGATAACCTCTGGGGTTTTCACTGGTAAAACTCCAGCAGCATCCCTGCATATATTTGGAGGCCTTTAAGCTTTGGTTCTGCCAATATGTATGTAAGCTTTATGGACTTTGGTAAGTAGAGTACGTTGCTAAAGAGTGAATGCATTACATCAGTGGCTACACTTCAAAAATTACTTAATTGGCAGTGAAGCACTTTGAGACATCCGCCAGTCTTGAGTGTGTGTTGGCATCCTTCCACCCACAAAAGATGACGGACACGCAGCAAACAATCCATTTAGGTGGGGTGTCTTTTCTTGGTGCACCTTTGCTGATGGCTGTGAAGGCCAATCCTTGAGAGACAGGACCTGCCACGAGTGCTGCACGTGAAACTGGTAAGTGACACTGTTGAATTTTTGTTTTCGGTGTTGGTAACTGTTGCCAAGCAGTTGTAGCAATTAGTCATCAAGGTAGTACACACCAATCCACAGGATATGTCACCATTTCCCTTTCACCAGCCAGTGACTCCCAGTTGTGATAGTCGACATTTAGGGCCTTCATGTCACGCTTGCAAGCATCTTAATGCAGAGCTTTGGGAGCCCCACTGGTTGTCTGGTCCCGGCTACCTTACCGTACAGAAGGTCTTTGGGTATGCGACTGTCTTCCATCCTGCAATGTGTCCAATCCGCCAAAGCCCCTCCTGTTTGATTAGTGCCAACATATTTGGGAGCTCTGTCTTTGAGACGACTGCCGCATTTGTGATTTTGTCCTGCCAGGGTATACCTTAATGCGCTGCAGACAGTGAAGATGTGAATTATTGAGCTTCTTTTCCTAGTAGCTGTAACTCTCCCATGTTTCATAGCCATACAGCAACGTGCTGAGAACACAGATCTTATAAACCATCAGCTTGGTCCTAAGAGTCAGCTTGGTGTTATTCCATGCCATTTCGCGAGTCGCCCAAAGGTGAAAGCTGCTTTCGATATGCGTGTATCGAGCTTGCATCAAGGGACAAATTATCTGTCACTGTGGACCCAAGGTAGCAGAATTTGCTGACCACTTCTAGTGGTGTTATTTAGTGTGATCGGGCAGAGATGCAACACCTTGTCCCATTACCACGGTTTTCTTGATGCTTATAGTCAAGGCGAGCAAATTACAGGCACGGGAGAGACAGTCCATGAGTCTTTGTAGCTGAGTTTTCGTGTGTATGACTAGTGCAGCATCATCAGCATAGAGGAGTTCTCTGATCAGGACACAATGTGTTTTTGTCTTCGCTTTCAGTCTTGATATATTGCTTGCTGTCTGACCTCGTGTGCAAGTAGACTCCTTCCATATCGGCAGGGAAGGTGAAGGTCAGGAGCATTGAGAAGAAGATGCCAAACAGACTGGGGGCTAGGACACAACCCTGTTTCATTCCATTCTTCACTCTGAAACTGTCTGAAGTGGAGCCATCAAACTGTACAGTGCAGTACATGGAATCATAATAAGGAGATGGCAGATGAATTGAAAAGATATTTTGCATCGGTCTTCACTATTGAGGATACAAGTAACATCCAGGTATTAGTTATAAGTCAGGAAATGGAAGGGAGGGAGCAACTCAAGAAAATTACAATCACCAGGGAAGTGGTACTGAACAAATTGTTGCAGCTGTGGGCTGACAAGTCCTCGGGTCCTGATGACCTTCATCCTAGGGTGTTAAAAGAAGTGGCTAGTGAGATAGTTGATGCGTTAGTTTTAATTTTCCAAAATTCCCTAGATTCGGGGAAGGTTCCATTAGATTGGAAAATAGCGAATGTAACTCCTTTATTCAAAAAGGGAGGGAGACAGAAAGCAGGAAACTACAGGCCAGTTAGCTTAACATCTGTGATAGGGAAAATGTTAGAAACTATTATTAAAGACATTATAGCAGGACATTTAAAAAAATTAAAGGTAATCAGGCAGAGTCAACATGGTTTTGTGAAAGGGAAATCATGTTTAACCAATTTATTGGAGTTCTTTGAGGGAGTTACATGTGCTGTGGATAAAGGGGAACCGGTGGATTTACTGTACTTAGATTTTCAGAAGGCATTTGATAAGGTGCCACATCAAAGGTTATAGCAGAAAATAAAAGCTCATGGTGTAGGGGGTAACATATTAGCATGGATAGAAGATTGGCTAGCTAACAGGAAACAGAGAGTAGGCATAAATGGGTCATTTTCTGGTTAGTAAAATGTAATGAGTGGTGTGCCACAGGGATCTGTGCTGGGGCTTCAACTTTTTACAATTTATATAAATGACTGAGAAGGAGGAACCGAAGGTATCGTTGCTAAATTTGCTGATGATACAAAGATAGGTAGGAAAGTAACTTGTGAAGAGGACATAAGGGGGCTACAAAGGGATATAAATAGGTTAAGTGAGTGGGCAAAGACCTGGCAAATGGAGCATAATGTGGGAAAGTGGGAAATTGTCCACTTTGGCAGGAAGAATAAAAAAGAAGCATATTATCTAAATGGTGAGAGATTGCAGAGCTCTGAGATGCAGACGGATCTGGGTGTCCTAGTGCATGAATTGCAAAAGGTTAGTATGCAGGTGCAGCACATAATTAGGAAAGCTAATAGAATGTTATCATTTATCGTGAGGGGAATTGAATACAAAAGTAGGGAGGTTATGCTTCAGCTATACAGGGCATTGATGAGACTGCATCTGGAGTACTGAGTACAGTACTGGTCTCCTTATTTAAGGAAGGATGGAAATGCATTGGAGGCAGTACAGAGAAGATTTACAAGCCGAATACCTATAATGAGTGGGCTGTCTTATGAGGAAAGATTGGACATACTAGGCTTGTATCTGCTGGAATTTAGAAGACTAAGAGGCAACTTGATTGAAACATCCTGAGGGGTCTTGACAGGGTGGATGTGGAAAGGATGTTGCCCCTTGTGGGAGAATCTAGAACGAGGGGTCATTGTTTAAAAATAAGGGTTCGCCCATTTAAGACAGAGATGAGGAGAAATTTTTTCTCACAAAGGGTCGTAGGTCTTTGGAAATCTCTTCCTCAAAAGGCGGTGGAAACAGAGTCTTTGAATATTTTTAAGCCAGAAGTAGAAGTAAGGGCATGGAAGGTTATCGGGGGTAGGTTGAAATGTGGAGTAATCAGTTTAGCCATGATCTTGTTGAATGTTGGAGCAGGCTCAAAGGGCTGAGTGACCTACTCCTGTTCCTAATTCATATGTTCACATAGAATCATAGAAATTTTACGACAGAGAAAGACGTCATTTGGCCCAATGTGTCTGTGCCAGACGAAAAACGATCCACCCAGTTTAATCCCACCTTCCAGCATTTGGTCCATAGCCCTGCAGATTACAGCACTTAAGGTGCATATCCAGACCCATCTTGAATGAGTTGAGGGTTTTTGCCTCAACTACCCTTCCAGGCAGTGAGTTCCAGACCCCCACCACCCTCTGGGTGAAAAAACTTTTCCTCATCTCCCGTCAAATCTTTCTAACCATCACTTTAAATCTATGACCCCTGGTCACTGGCCTCTCTGCTAAGGTAAATAGGTCCTTCACCTCCACTCTATCCAGGCCCCTCAAAATTTTGTACATTTCAGTCAGAACTCGCCTCAGCCTTCTCTGTTCCAAGGAGAACAACCCCAGCCCATCCAATCATTCCTCATCGCTGCATTTTTCCAGTCCCGGCAACATCCTCCTAAATTTCCTCTGTACTTTCTCTAGTGCAATTACATCCTTTCTGTAATGAGGCGTCCAGAACTACACACAGTACTCAAGTTTTGGCCGAACCAATGATTTATACAGTTCCAGCATAACCTCCCTGCTCTTATATTCTATACCTTGGCTAATAAAGGAAAGGATTCCATATGCCTTCTTAACCACCTTATCGACCTGTCCTGCTGCCTCCAGGGATCTGTGGATATTCATTCCAAGATCCCTTACTTCCTCTATACTTCTCAGTATTTTCCCATTAATCTTGTGTTCCTTTGCCTTGTTTGATCTCCCCAAATGCATCACCTCACACTTCTCCAGGTTGACTTCTATTTACCACTTTTCTGCCCATCTAACCAGATCACGAATATCTTCCTGCAGCCTACAGCTATCCTCCTCTCTGTCTACCTCACGGCCAATATTTGTGTCGTCTGCAAGTTGTCATGTTGTCATAAAAGGAGCAGATGAGATTGAGAGCTTTGGTGGACAGCCAATTTTTCCCAAAATCATGTAGAGCCCTGTTCTGCTGACGGTGTCAAATGTCTTAGTGAGATCTACGAAAGTAAAGTAAAGGGGTATACTCTGTTCCCTACACTTCTCTTGCAGCTGGAGTATGGAGAAGATCATGTCCATTGTAAGTCTGCTGACACGGAAACCGCACTGCGCTTCCTGGTACATTCGGTCTGCAAGTACATGGAATCTTTTAAATGTGATCCTCGCAAAAGACTTCCCCATGATGTTAAAGAGTGAGATGCCCCTGTAGATGTTGCAGTCTCCTCTGTCACCTTTGTTTTTGTATATTGTGACTTTGGTGTCACGCATCTCCTGTGGAACAGAGCCGACCTTCCAGCAGAGAAGGAGAAGGTCATAAAGGTGCGGCAATAGTTTGGACTTTTCATGTTTGAACAGTTCGGCTGGGATTCCGTCCTTGCTGGGTGCCCTTCTGTTCGCTAGGCGGTCTAGGCCTTCTCGAGCTGCAGTGATGAGGGTTCTTCATCTAACTCATCCATGACAGGAAGTTGCAAGAGAGCGTCAAGCGCAGACTGGGAGATGTCCGACTCACAGGAGTACAGGTCACAACGGTGTTCAGCCCAGCAGGACACCTTTTTATTTCTGTTGATGAGTACTTCACCATCTGCCGACTTCAGTAGAGCAACTTTGGTGATGGCAGGGCCAAGCGCCCTCTTGATCCCTTCGTACATAGCTTGCAGATTTCCTTTGTCGCATGCAGTTTGGATTTCTTGGCATATGTTGATCCAGTGTTTGTTTGTGCTTTATCTCCCTGTCCTTTGCACAGCTATCTTGGCTACTTTCAGGTCGTGCAATGTCTTAGCTGTTCAGTTTATGTTCTGCATCATCGAGGCTTTGTTTTTTGCATCAATGACTGATAGCATTTAAGTAGGTCTCAAATTAGTCCTTGCTGCAGGTTCTGCCTTTACCAAATGTTTCTGCATCATGAAAGGTCCTGTATAAATACATGTCTTTCCTTAATAACTATATAGTAGGCAAGTAGTAACTCTGTGGATTTCCCAACAGCTTTGTTTGGATACTCATCAAATATGATAATGGATTTCCCTATTTGTGACCCTGTCATGCTAGGCCCCCACCTGCCAAGAATTAGGCACATTAATTTAGTCATAAACATTGATCTTAAACTGTTGCTGGAGCGCGAAAATGACTTGTTAAACAGATCAGCTGTGGCTGGAAAAAGACATTTGCATATTAACAGATGATAATTGGAAGGAAAAAGGACCATTCCCTTACACATTCAAACCGCAATGGACCTTGATCACCAGGTATTGTGTGTAAGAGGAGCATTCCAGAGACTGCTAAAGTGATACAATCCAGGACTGATTAGACCAGCTGGTCACATAACTAACTGGCTGCTCCAGTGTCTTTTGAACTAGCCCCAGAGAATTTGAACTCAGACAGACTGTTTGCTCCTGGACTGAAAAGATCTCTCTCCTGTCTGCTCTCATCTCTTTCTCACAAGCCTCTGAATCCACTGAAGACACATGAACCCCGAGAGAAAAAAGTCTCCTACAGTGAACAAGGTTTAAGAAGAATAATGGGCCCCAACGAAAAACATGATCTGCCTACAATCAAGATCTCTACAGTGAACTGGAAGAACCATAACAAAAACTCTTCAGATATTGCCTCAAACTTTTCCACTTTATTTTTCTTCTGTTCTTTTCTGTCTCTATTTGCATTTGTGTTTCGCGTATGCATGCTAGCGTGGGCGTGTCTTGTATCCACAGGCAGCAACCGGATTAGAGCTTAAGTTCAAGTTTAATAAATTTCAACTTTCCTTCTTTAAACCTAAGAAAACCTGTTTGTGCTGTTTTTTGTTGCCTTATAATTGAAAAGCAGTGAAAAAGGATACACCAAGGGAGAGCTAAAAACACAGTGTGTTTAAAAATAAAACCCTGTTACACTAAGACCAGGTGAAGGCTGAAAGAGAACCATAGAACTTTCTCACCGGGTCATAATGGAGCCTCATGACTGACCAAGGAAAAAATGCCTACAATGGGAGTACTTAATACCGACAATGAGTTCTCAAAAGTGGAAAAGTGTTCTGCTTCCGAGTTCGAAACCAAAAGCAACATTTTTGAAAGGTTGTTACTCATGTCTGACCCTTTGTGGGAGATATGGCATTCCCTAGTCTGGTTTCCATCAAAATATCAATGTCCTGGTTCCATTTCAATGACTAAGGTATGGGAAAAGCTACTGAAAAATCTGACAAGCTTCTGCAACTTTAAGTGTGATCTGCAATAAATATTTTTAAATGGGCAGAAAAGTGGTAAATATTTTTAAATTTGGTAGTTATTTGTGACAGTGGATATTTTTTGTCTTACAGTATCTTGCTCTACGGCAGCGAGGCCTGGACAACGTATGTCAGCCAAGAGCGACGTCTCAACTCATTCCATCTTCGCTGCCTTTGAAGAATCCTTGGCATCAGGTGGCAGGACCGTATCTCCAACGCGGAAGTCCTCGAGACGGCCAACATCCCCAGCATATACACCCTACTGAGCCAGTGGCGCTTGAGATGGCTTGGCCATGTGAGCCGCATGGAAGATGGCAGGATCCCCAAGGACGCATTGTGCTCATCACTGGTATCAGACCCACCGGCCGTCCCCCGTCCATGTCTCCGCTTTAAAGATGTCTGCAAACACGATATGAAGTCCTGTGACATTAACCACAAGGTGTGGGAGTCAGTTGCCAGTGATCACCAGAGCTGGCGGACAGCCATAAAGGCGGGGTTAAAGAGTGGCAAGTCAAAGAGACTTAGCAGTTGGCAGGAAAAAAGACAGAAGTGCAAGGAGAGAGCCAACTTTGTAACAGCCCCGACAACCAAGTGTATCTGCAGTGCCTGTGGAAGAGTCTGTCACTCTAGAATTGGCCTTTATAGCCACTCCAGGCGCAGCTCCACAAACCACTGACCACCTCTAGGCGCTTACCCAATGTCTCTCGAGACAAGGAGGCCAAAGAAGAAGAAGACAGAATTAAAAATACTCCATGTAATAAAGAAACTATCTGTATATCAATCAACTCCATAAAGAAGGGGCTTCTCCATATTATCATATGTATATAAGGTTAGAGAACAAAGCTGTAGTTACATTTAATATTTAACAGAGCATAATGGTTGATGGTTACAAGAATATTAAATGTAGAGTTAGTGGAGAAGAACAAAGTAATATCAGTGCCAGAAAAATAGGTTTTGAGCTAGCCAAGTGTTAAAAGTAGCTGAAAGTTTGCTCTATCCTAATTTAAGAGAGCCGGCAAAAATTTACAATAAATGTAGAGTTAAATGAAGTTATTTTTTTAATGCAAAACGTATACTGATCAAAGAGAAAATGTGCTCTGATCCTATTTCCCAATTGCAATTTTGATCCTGAAAACCTTTAATCCTAGCAGCATGCATTGAAAATGAAAGGGCCAATTTCAAGCTCCTCCTGGCCTCACAAGGATATCATGGCCTCCCCTGTTGTGGATTTGCAGACCTGCCCCATCCCACCCCTCCACCAGCCATACTTACTTACCATGCCGGTGACTGGTTCAATGTGTTTCCAGAGGTGACCTGATTCCCCACTGATTTGGCCTCTACCCCACTGGTTTTGGGTGGAAGTTAGAGTTAGGGTATATGAATGAGGCCAGGGAGTTAAAACCTCCTGGGCCTAGTGATCCAAGGGCTCCATAACGTTTGCTGCCTTTTTCGGCCCCTGCACTCCCAATTTCTGGCCTGAGTTAAAATCAGCCCTATGGTATCAATTTGGAAACTGGAACTGTGTAATAGAAGCACCGGAAAAGCACAGAGGCATAGGAGGTGGCATTACCCAGTTGGAGTCAGGAAACAAATCTTGGCTTTCTTTCTAAAATCACAGCCATTGTCAGTGTATTTTGACCAAGAAGAAGGCTGGGCACTGAGTTAGTTTATCAATTCATGCAATTAGGAAAGCAATCAAGTGGTGTGTGGAAATAAGTTGAACTATCTGGGAACATTAAAGATACACAGTTCTGAAATGCAGGCTTTCCTAGCTCAACATTAAGGTGGCAGCTTGTACTTCAGAAGCTGGATCAACTAGAAGGGAGTTGAGGTATTTCTCTCTGTACCTTGCTTTCTGACATAGTGTGGTAACAAAGAATATGTATAAGTACTAGAAAGACATCAGTTGTTTTCTCCATCAGGATAGTTGTATTCACATAATACAAATCTACCTCTGGTGTGGAATAAAAGTGCTTTTGATGTTGGATTTAGCCCTTTCCTCACCTACCCAAAAAAGATTAACAGAGTCCAAAATATATTTTTCATTACTGGTGATAAATAAGCCCCTTCACAGACAATCAGGAATCCGATGAATCCTCAGATTCTTTCTCCTCTGCCACATGACATGTACACACATCCTTTACCTTCCCTATACAGTGAGAATGATATAGCATGGAACCAGGTTGAATTCCTCTGATTGTTCTGTGTAGCAACATTGACATTTATTTGTGAAGTTCTCCTTTATTTGCTATCAAGAATAAAAATATTTGATTTAAGATTTTGCAGAAATACTAAACAGGGGAAAGATTCATGAACAAATTTATGATGCTGATACCCCGAGTGACCAGAGAACACTTACTCTTACTGTCTGTCAAAATTGTTCGCAAAAGAGAGATAAAATTGCTGCAATTTTCACTCAGTCTAAACACGCAGTATGCTACAAAATTTATTAAGCTGTCAATTTTCTGGCAGTTATCCATATCACTAGGTAATTGGATGACACATATGCCTACATCTGCTGTGCTCTTTTTCCCCAAACCAATCGCATACCATGAACAATTATCTCCCAGCTCATCACAGAAACTGATGCTTACTCTATCTTATTGTGCAGACATCCAATTATTTTTCTTATAGGGCTAGGCAATTGAAAATGTGATTGAAACCAAAATATCTAAATGTTGAGCCAATTCTGATATGAGGTAGGAAAATTTTATCCTCCGTTTTTCACTTATTGGCCAAACAGATGCAGTAACCACTGTTCATAGTAATGAGATAAAGACACCCTCCATTTTCTACTCACAAACTAGTCAAGCAGTATATCACAATATTTATTACACTGACACTTTTCTGGCACGTGTCCATGCTAAATATCTGTATGCTTAATTGGCATATACATAGGAACTGTATCTGTCATGACTTTTATGTTCATCTACCAACCACTATCTATGTGGTGAAAGCAGAAAAGAACTGTACTTAAAACCTTCCACTTACTCGCCAGAGGTCAAATGTTAAATGGTGGGGAGGTGGGTGTTGGGGCGGGAAGAGAGAAAACAGAGGGAGGTTATGTAAATATATTAATTATTATTTACATCTTGAAGAAGGTAGTAAATGGATCCTAAAACAACATGTATTTAAGAACAATGTTCTGCATGATAGACCTGTAGGAGAACTAAATTGGTAATTTTGGTCAAAAATATGAATTTATGAAGACCAATTTTGAACAATCTGTTCTTTGTAACAGTTCTATCTTCTGGTTTACTGTTTTCATTTTCATATCAATGTGCCTGGTTAAGAAAGTCAATATATTCAGTACTTTTATAGAAAATGAAGTTTGCAGCAATTGCTATGAGCATCTGTTCTCCGGACAGGGGAAGCATGAAAACCTAACAAAGAATAGCAGTGGGAGATGGATATACGAAATTGTAAGAAGTACAAATATAACACCCTCTCACTCAGAAGGAATGTTTGGATGTGTGGGAGAAGGTGAATGGGCAGGTGCTGCATCTACTGCGCCACAGGAGAAGGTGCCAGGGAGGAATGGACTGGAAGATGGGAGAGTTGATTGCATACTGTACTCGCTGTTCATGATGTAGTCTTCTCTATATCAGAGAGAACAAATATAGGTTAAGTGATCACTTTGCTAAACACCTCCTTTCTGATTACTCACACAAGCCAAGGGCACAGTAGCATAGTGGTAGTGTTACTCAATTAGTAATCCAAATGACCTGCCCTAATGCTCCGGAGCCCAAAATTCAAATCCCACCACAGCAACTGGGGGATTTTGAATTCAATTAATTAAATAAAACTGGAATGAAAAAAAAAACTCATGGTGACTATGAACCTACTGGATTGTTATTAAAATCCCATCTGGCTCATGAATGCTGTTTAGGGAAGGAAATCTGGTATACGTGTGACTCCAGACCCACAGCAATATTGTTGACTTTTAACTGCCTGCTACAGATAAGTAGAGGAAGAAGAAGACTGGTTGAACTACTTGGCTCTGGATATAGCAAACACATGCCCATGCCCAGTTGACCTGCAAAGTCATCCTCGCTAACATCTGGGGATGTGCCAAAATTGGGAGAGCTGTCCCACAGATGATTCAAGCAACTGCCCTCCAGAATCAGACATTACAGGCAATCACCCAGACTTCTCCATCACCATCCCTGGGTATGTCTTGTCCCACTGGCGTGGTATACAGTAGGGAGGGAATGGCCCTGGAAGTCCTCAACATTGACTCTAGACCTTATGAAGTGTCATGGCATCAGGTTAAGGCACTACAGAATTGAAATGGGCAGCCAACATTATTGCCCCCTGGATCATGAGACCTGGGAGAATTTAGCTCCTTGGCCTTATTTGCATATCCTGACTCTAACTCCCCTATAAAGCTGGCATTCTGGAGGCAAAATTGGTGGGGGACAGTATTGGTAGGAGTGACCACCTCACAGTCCTTGTGGAGATGAAGTCCCTTCTTCACGGTATCCCTTGTGTTGTGTGGCACTACTACTGTACTTAAAGGGATAAATTAGTAACAGATCTAGCAGCTCAAAACTGGGCATCCATGAGGTGCTGTGGGTTATCAGCAGCGGCAGAATTATGTTCCACCGCAGCTGTAACCTCATAGGCTGACATATCTCTTGCTCTACCATTAGAATCAAGCCAGGGGACGTACCCTGGTTCAATGAGGTGTGTAAGAGTTAATATCAGGAGCGACGCCAGATGTACCTAAAATGAAGTACCAACCTGGTGAAGCTACAACACAGGACTATGCGCACACTAAACAGTGGAAACAGCACGTTATAGACAGAGCTAAGCGATCTCACACGCAACGGACCAGATGAAAGTTCTGCCATCTTGTCACATCCAATCGTGATTGGTGGTGGACAATTAAACAACTAGTGGGAGGTGAGGCTCCACAAACATTCCCATCCTCAAAGATAGCAGAGTCCAGCACGTCAGTGCAAAAGACAAAGCTGAAGCAACCACTTCAACCAGAAGTCCTGAGTGGACAATCCATCTAGGCCTCCTCCTGAGGTGCCCAGGATCACTGATACCAGTCTGCAGCCAATTCATTTCAGTCCACATGATATCAAGAAAGGGCTGAGCGCACTGAATAGGTCAAAAGCTATGTGCCCCAACAACATCCTGGTTGTAGTGCTGAAGACTTGTGCTTCAGAATTAGCCGCACCTCTAGCCAACTGTTGCAATATAGCTATAACACTGGTATCTGCCTGAAAATGTGGAAAATTGCCCAGGTATGTCTGTACACAAAAAGCAGGACAAATCCAATCCAGCCAATTACCACCCCATCAGTCTACTCTCAGTCATCAGCAATGTGATGGAAGGTGTCATCGATAGTTCTGTCAAGAAGCACTTACTCACCAATAACCTGAACTCCGATGCCGAGTTTGAGCTCCGCCAGGACCATTGGGCTCCAGACCTCATTACAACCTTGATCCAAACACAGACAAGAGAGCTGAATTCCAGAGGTGAGGTGAGAGTGACTGCCCTTGACACAAGGCAGCAATTGACAGAGTGTGGCATCAAGGAGCTCTAGTAAAATTGAGGTCAATGAGAATGAAGGGGAAAAATTCTCCACTGGCTGGAGTCATACCTAGCACAAAGGAAAGTAGTTGTGGTTTTTGGAGGCCACTTATATGCACCCCAGTACATCACTGCAGGAATTGCTCAGGGCATATCCTAGGCTCAACCATCTTCAACCATTTCCTCAATGACCTTCCCTCCATCATAAGGTCAAAAGTGGGGATGTTCGCTGTTGATTGCACTGTATTCAATTCCATTCACTAATCCTCAGATAATGAAACAGTCATGTCCAAATGCATGCATCCTGGACAACCTTCAGGGTTGGACTAATAAGTGGCAAGTAATATTTGTGCCACACAAATGTCAGGCAATGACCATCTCTAACAAGCGAGAATCTAACCATCTCTCCTTGATGTTCAATGGCATTACCATTGCTGAATCCCCACCATACACAGTGGCGGCACAGTGGCGCAGTGGTTAGCACCGCAGCCTCACAGCTCCAGTGACCCAGGTCTGATTTTGGGTACTGCCTGTGCGGAGTTTGCAAGTTCTCCCTGTGAGCGCGTGGGTTTCTGCCGGGTGCTCCGGTTTCCTCCCACAGCCAAAAACTTGCAGGTTGATAGGTAAATTGGCCATTGTAAATTGCCCCTAGTGTAGGTAGATGGTGGGAGAACTGTGGGGATGTGGTATGAAATATGCAATTAATGTAGGATTAGTATAAATGGGTGGTTGATGGTCGGCACAGACTCAGTGGGCTGAAGGGCCAGTTTCAGTGCTGTATCTCTAAATATAAATAAACATGGGGGGATGGGGGAGTCACCATTGACCAAAAACTTAAGTGGACCAGCCATATAAATACTGCAGCTACAAAAGCAGGTCAGAGGCTGGGAATTCTGATTCAACAAAGCCTGTCTACTATCTACAAGGCACAAGTCAGGAGTGTGATGAAATACTCTCCATTTAGATGGATGGGTGCAGCTCAAGAAGCTCGACACCATCCATGTTAAAGCAGCCTGCTTTATCAGCACCCCATCCACCAGCTTAAACATTCGCTCTCTCCACCACCATTGCACCCTGGCTGCAGTATGTACCATCTACAAGATGCACTGCAGAACATTGCCGCAGCACCTTCCAGATCCGAGATCTATATCACTGTGGGTATATCTACACCACACAAACTGTAGTGGTTCAAGAAGGTGGCTCACCACCACCTTCTCAAGGGCAATTAGCCAGCGACGCCCACATCCCATGAATGAATTTAAAGACGGAGATCCTGCCTTGAAGAGCTGCCAGCCATTCAGAGGGCCAGCAGTATCAGCAGCGCCACCAGGAGCCATGGCTACTACCGGTAATGTTGAGGCCTTGGACACAGGCCCAGCACTGGAACCACAGACCTCAGGTAAGTGAGGTGGGGTCGTGGGGGCCAGACCGGAAGGCCCCTGCGAGGAGGATTGGGAGGGCGTGTGGTCATGCAGTCTAGGCAGAGGGGGGGCTCCAGAGGGTAAAGTGGCTCCCGGAAGGGGTCATCCTTGGGTCACAGATTGCCTACAGAGGAGGGAAACCCCGCAAGTGCATAGGGAGTGCGCCTCATGTTACAAGGCACCCTCCTCGCATGGTAGAGGTACCCCCGCCACTGGTAAGATCCCAACTGCAGCGGAAGGAGGCTGTTAATGGGCCACTTAAGGGCCTCAATTGGCCTTTGGGTGGGAAGGCCATCGTCAGCCTATCCCGCCCCCAGTAAGAACACTTGGCGACGGACCCTCTGCCCCCCACCACCCGTTGTGATTCTCCGTGCCCCTCTCCCACCCTACTCTGACCCTGCCTCAAGGGGGCCCATAAAATCCAGAAAGATCCAGATATCCACTATCCTTTGTGTACAAAAGTGCTTCCTGAATTCACACCTAAATAGCCTAGAACTAATTTTAGGATTATGCTGTTTTTCTCTGGATTCTTCCATGAGAGGAAATTATTTCAAACATGCAAGATCATTGTGGGAGCAACTTAAAAATTGTTCTTTACACTGATGTTCCCAACTAATTGTTACTCATTTGTTACTTAAAGGGGCACATAATGAGGAAAAAGTATTTGACAACCTTTTCTTGTTTGGAGTAAAGACAGCCAAAAGATAAAAGTTGAGAAATTGGATAGTGTTGGCCTACTGGTGCCAGCTGCCTCCTGGTAGATTCCAGGGAGAATGGAGACAATCGGGAGGATGGGGTGTTGGGGGTTGAGTGGGGGCTGACAGCAGTCTTTGGGTCTGTTCTGGAGCAGGAAGAATCACTCCTGCTTCTCCAGTCTCCATATTCAGGTAACTATTTTTTACAGTATCTACCTCGTTGGTGGAAGCCTCCAATGGTCCCTTGGTCAACTGGTTAGGCCACAAGTTAAAGGAAAAGGATTTGCATTTATTCAGCATCTTTCACAACCTTAGGACATCCCACACGCTTTCCAGCTGTTGAAGTACTTTGGAAATGTAATCACTGTTGTAATGTAGGAAACACATCAGCAAATTTGAACACAGCAAAGTCCCACAAACAGCAATGTGATAATAAAATGAAAATCTGTTTTAGTGATGTTGGTTGAGGGATCAATCTTGGCCAGGACACTGGGAAAAAGTCCCCTGCACTTCTTTCCAAGAGTGCCATGGGATTTTTTTAATGTCCATCTGAGATGGGGGGCTGAATTTTCGGCCCCCCCCCCCCCCGACAATGCCGGGAGCAGAGGCAGACGGGGCCCAAAAATTGTGAGGCTGGCCAGAATGCCAGCTTCCCAATACCGTTCCCGATGTCAGACATTTCGATTGATGCCGGTTCAGGGCCCAGGAATGCCACCCGCACCCATGAGGCGGACAGGCAAATAGCTCGTTACGAGCCTTGTTAAACGTAGGTAACATTTCCCAACGCGATGGGCGGCAGATTAACTGCCTGGAGGTGGGCACTCAGCTGCAGTCTGGGTTATTGCCATTTGCTCCTGGCAGGCTTACAGGCTCTCCCTGCCTGCCAAAGGCCACCCTATTGAGAGGTTCACCCCTGCCACCACCCCACCCACCCTCCACAGTGGTGGCCTTGCTGCTTTTTATATTATTTTATTAAAGTTTGAAAAAGTGGCTGAGAGGGCAATCTCTTGTTGAAGCACCCTTCCAATTAGTTACTTTGTACTGCAGCCAGGTGCTTCTCAAAATGGAAGGCTTCCGATTGGCCCGCCAGCTTTGAGAGCCAGCCTGTTGCCCTTAATTGGAAGGGAACCTGTCTCCAAGCAAATTAAGGGCTCACCCATGTGAAAATATTAACTTTTATCAGTTTCCCACTGGAGCTGGGTTCGAGACCTGAAAACAACCCCAACTCCTGTTTCCTGCCTCCATGGGGAAATTTCAGCCCGGGCCCTCTGTTAAACATTTAATTTGAAGGATGACACCCCAGACAGAGCAGTACTCCTTCAGTACTGCACTGGAGTGTCACCTAGATTTTGTGCTCAAGCCTCTAAAGTGGGACTTAGAACCACTCAAAGATGAACATACGAACACATGAATTAGGAGCTGGAGTTGGCCACTCAACCCCTCGAGCCTGCTCTGCCATTCAAAAAGATCATGGCTGATCTGATTGTAACCTCAACTCCACATTCCCGCCTACCCCTGATAACCTTTCACCCCCTTGCTTATCAAGAATCTAGCTACCTCTGCCTTAAAAATATTCAAGGACTCTGCTTTCACCGCCTTTTGAGGAAGAGATTTCCAAAGACTCATGACCCTCTGAGAGAAAAAATTTCTCCTCATCTCTGTCTTTAATATGTGACCCCTTATTTTTAAATCGTGACCCCTAGTTCTAGATTCTCCCACAAGAGGAAGCATCCTTTTCACATCCACCCTGCCAAAGACCCCTCAGAATCTTCTATGTCCTTCATCTAAGTCATTTATATAAATTGTAAAAAGTTGAGGCCCAGCACTGATCCCTGTGGCACACCACGTGTTATATCTTGTCAACCAGAAAATGACCCATTTATACATACTCTCTGTTTCCTGTTAGCTAGGCAATCTTCTGTCTATGCCAAAATGTTACCCGCTACACTTTTATTTTCCGCAATAACCTTTGATGTGGCACCTTATCAAATGCCCTCTGGAAAAGTTCCCCTTGACAGCATATGTTACTTCTTCAAAGAACACCAATAACTTGGTTAAACATGATTTCCCTTTCACAAAACCATTTTGACTCTGCCTGATCACCTTGAATTTTTCTAAGTGCCCAGCTATAACAGCTTTAATAATAGCTTCTAACATTTTCCCTATCACAGATGTTAAGCTAACTGGCCTGTAGTTTCCTGCTTTCTGTCTCCCTCCCTTTTTGAATAAAGGGGTTATATTGGCTCTTTTCCAATCGAATGAAACCTTACCCGAATCGAGGGAATTTTGGAAAATTAAAACTAACGCATCAACTATCTCACTAGCTAATTCTTTTAATACCCTAGGATGAAGTCCATCAGGATCCGGGGACTTGTCAGGTTGCAGCTCCAACAATTTGCTTAGTAGCACTTCTCTGGTGATTGTAATTTTCTTGAGTTACTCCCTTTCATTTCTTGACTTACAGCTATTTCTGGGATGTTACTTGTATCCTCAATGGTGAAGACCGATGCAAAACCTGTTCAATTCATCTGCCATCTCTTTATTTTCCCTTATTAATTCCCCAGACTCACTTTCTATAGGACCAACGCTCACTTTGTTAACTTTTCTTTTTTGCATATCTATAGAAACTCTTACTATCTGTTTTTATATTTCTAGCCAGCTTTCTCTCGTACTCTAATTTTCCCCTCCTTATTAATCTTTTAGTCATTCTTTGCTGCTTTTTATATTCTGTCCAATCTTCTGACCTGCCACCTTTCTTTCCGCAATTATATGCTTTTTCTTTAAGTTTGATACTATCTTTAACTTTTTTAGTTAACCACGGATGGTGGCTCCTCCGCTTGGAATTTTTCTTTCTTGTTGGAATGTATGAAAGTGCATCCAAGTGAGCCATGGCTGGCCTGGTTATCCTGACCATAGCTGGCCGAGTGCAGTCTCCATTCAGAGTAGTCCAGTTTCATGAAGGAGTCCCAGAACAGGCATCGGGCCCCTTATTGGGTCTAAGGCATGTATGAGGCACAAGCCCTGGGCACCTGTTTGAGAGCCATTACCAATACGGTGAGTGGCGCACTTCCGACACAGAATGTGTAGGCACATGATGCACAACATATTGGATGTTTAGGTGCCCTTTATACATCCACAAAATGGTTGCGGCGCCAACGGATTTCTAGGCCCTTGTGTAATGTTCTTCATAGTGCCTTTTGTTCATGGTACGGATAACAATGAGAGTTCATCTTATGGGAAATTATGCTACCACACTGTCTATCATAAAAAAGAAATTATTTTCTTCACAGAAAATTGAACTTTATGTTGCTCTTCAAGCTTTGGACATTGAACAATTTTTAATTCACTCTGTCTGTCTCCACGACAGCTCCATTGTTTGAGCTGAATAGTTTCTGTTGGACCAGAATGACGTGCATTTACCTCACAATGCTTCTAACAGTAACCACCAACACCACTCTAGTCAGTAATCCTGTTAAATTATTCACAGCACACAGAGGTGAGGCAATTTTGATGACCAGAAAATCACTGGAATGTTTCTGTTTTCACATAAAAATAAAATTGGATTATAAAGTGTAGCAGATAGTTTGGAAGAATCTAATTACAATAGTGCAATTGCATGGTTCAGGTGGCAATTATGAGCTGCTTGAGCTAAACCCTCACATTTGTAATTCATTTAAGCTCATTGATGATGTTCTAGCTTTGTAACTCCCTTTAGGTTATCTATTACTATTTGCTGTTTTGTGTTGGTGCATGCAAAAGAAGATTAGTGCAAATAACTATTGTCTGGGATGTTTTTCCTCAGTAATATTTTTACTTTGGGTGAAATTATATTAAGCAGTTCTCTTGTTTTAAGAAGGAATATAGGAACATAGGAAGGAAAGTGTTTCAGGGAACATTTTGCTGCCGTTACATTTTTAGTTTTCTGCTTGTTAAATCTGTTGAAAGTGTGGAACTGTGTGATGCTTTGAGTTTATATATCTATCCTATGTTTCATAATAAATTGCTATTTTTATCCATTTATAGATTTTGGGATCAGAATGCTTTTTGAATACACTCTATACAAACAACATTGCAGCAAGATAGGTGGCAGATTCTAAACTTCAGCATAATTTGTGCCTGTGTGTCTATGTTTTGTGAGAGAAATGTGGTGGGCAGAAGTTAACACTCCTTAAAAATAATGTTTATATACTCGGAAATAGGTAGATTCTGAGGTTTTTAATTTGTTTATATGACATGGACAACACTGGCAAGGTCAGCATTTATTGCTCTAATTCCCCTTGAGAAGGTGGTGGCAAGCTACCTTCTAGAACTGCTGCAGTCCATGTGGTGTCAGTACATCCATAGAACTGTTAGGTAGGGAGTTTCAGGATTTTGACCCAGCGGTGATATATTTCCAAGTCAGGATGATGGGTGGTTTGGAGGGGAACTTGCAAGTGGTGGAATTCCCATGTGCCTGCTGCCTTAGTTCTTCTTGGGGTGGTGGGGTGGGGTGGTATGGTGCAGTTTACCTGTTGCTCTCCGGCACTGTTTTCCTCAGGCTCGCTCTCTCTCTCTCTCTTTCCCGCTAACTCCCTGCTGCCACTTTTACCTGTTGGTCTCCCTTTGTCCTGCTTTTTTATGCACAAGCTATACCTGGGCAATTTACCACTTTGTTGGGTTTTGTAGCTTGGCTAGAGAGGCATGGTTAGTTCTGGAGTACAAGTCCAGCCGAGATATTGTCAGGGCCCATAGCCTTTCCTGCATCCAGTGCACTCAGCTGTTTCTTGATATCATGTGGAGTGAATTGAATTGGCTGAAGACTGACTTCTGTGATGATGAAGACCTCAAGAGGAGGTCAAGATGGATTATCCACTCAGCACTTCTGGCTGAAGGTTGTTGTAAACGCTTCAGCCTTGTCTTTTGCACACATGTGCTGCACTCCTCCATCATTGAGGATGGGAATGTTCATGGAGCCTCTTCCTCCTGTTAGTTGTTCAATTGTCCACTGGCATTCATGACTGGATGTAGCAGGAATGCAGAGCTTTGTAGAGTGTCAGGTGTGGTTCAGTTGATAGCACTCTTGTCTTTGAATTACAAGGTTCCAGATTCAAATCCTACTTCAGGGCTTGAGCACAAAAATCAAGGACCACACTCCAGTGTGTTGCTATTGGAGGTAATGTCTTTTGGATGAGGTGTTAAACTGAGGTCCTGCCTCTGTAGATGGGTGTAAAAGATCCCATGGCACTATTTTGAAGAAGAGCAGGGGAGTTATCCCTGCTGTCCTGACCAATATTTATCTCTCAATCAACGTCACAAAAAACAGATTATGACATTATCATTATCACATTGCTGTTAGTGGGAGTTTGCTGTGCGTGTGCTGGTTGCCACGTTCCTTGCAGTACAACAGTGACTACACTTCAAAAAGTATTTCAATGGCTGTAAAGCACTTTGCGACATCCAGTGGTCATGAAAGGTGCTATATAAATGCATATTTTTTGATCCTTTGGTTGTGGGATTGATAAGCTCTGTCTACAGAATGGTGTTTCTGTGGTTTAGCATGCATGTAATCCTGTGTTGTAGCTTCACCAGGTTGGCACCTCATTTTCAAGTATGCCTGGTATGCTGTCCTACACTCGTCATTGAACCAGGTTGGTCCCTTGACTTGATGGTAATGGTAGAGTGAGGGATATGCCGGGCCCTATGGTTACAGATTGTAGTTTAATACAATTCTGCTGCTGCTGATGGCCCACAGCGCCTCATGGATGATAGTTTTCAGCTGCTGGATCTGTTCTGAATCTATCCCATTTAGCACAGTGGTAGTGCCACACACATAATGATCAGTATCCTCAGTGTGAAGACAGGACATCATCTCCACCAGGACTGTGTGATGGTTACTCCTACCAACACTTTCATGGACAGATGCATCTGCAACAGGTAGATCGGTGAGCATGAGGTCAGATCGTATATTTTTTCCCTCATGTTGGCTTTTTCACCACCTGCCACAGGCCAGGTCTAGCACAGATGTACTTCAGCACTTGGCAAGCTTGGTCGGTAGTGGTGGTACTGAACCATTCTTGCTGATGGACATTGAAGACCCGCATCCAGAGTACCTTATGTGTCTATATCCTCAGTGCTTCTTCCAAGGGGTGTTCAACATGGAGGAGTACTGATTCATCAGCTGAGGGAAGGTGGTAGGTGGTAATCAGCAGGAGGTTTCTTTACCCATGTTTGGCCTGATGCCATGAGACTTCACGGGATCTGGAGACAATGTTGAGGACTCCCAGGGCCACTCATATTTGACTGTATAGCACTCTGCTGCCACCTCTGGTGGGTCTGTCCTGCCGGTGAGACGGACATATCCAGGGATGATGATGCTTAAAACCAAATTCTTTTCTAACCTTTACCAGTTCTGATGAAAATTCACAGATCTGAAATGTGAACTCTGCTTCTCTCTCCACAGCTGCTGCCTGACCTGCTGAGTATTTCCAGCACTTTCTGTTTTTATTTCAGATTTCTAGCATCTGTAGTATTTTGCTTTTCTTATGGCGATGGAGGAGTTTCTTGACTAGTCTGTGGGACAGCTCTCCCAATGTTTGCACAAGTTCTCAGATATTAGTGAGGAGGACTTTACAGGGTTGACTGCGCTGGCCTCGCCTGGCCAGCGACACACACATCCCATGAATGAATAAAAAAAAAATCTGCTTTTGTCATTTCCGGTGCCTAGGTTGAAGCCAGGTGGCCTGACCAGTTTTATTCTTGTTCGTCTTTTCTGTAGCGGTTTGATACAACTGAGTGCCTTGCTAGGGCATTTCAGAGGGCAGCTAAAGGTCAGCTATATTGCTGTGGGTCTGGAGTCATATGTAAGCAAGATTAGGTAAGGATTCCAGATGTCCTGCCTTAAATGACACTAGTGAACAAAATGAATTTTTATGACAATCTGGTCATTTTCATGATCTCTATTACCGATGCTAGTTTTTTAATTCTAGATTTATTTCGTTAACTAAATTTAAACTCCCCAGCCGGCATGGTGGTATTTGAACTCATATCACTAGATCATTAGTCTTGAGACGTAAGTTCCTAATCCAGTAACATAACCACTATGCTACCATCCCCCACAAATTATCAACCTGCATAGGGTAGTTGCTTAAGAGGATTGTCTATAATTATCGTTTCATCCTTTGAGAATAGAGTAACAGGGAAAGGGAGAAAATATAGGAAGTAATCTAAAATATCAGCCACGATTTTACTTCAGGGCCAGAATTGGCTGGGTGGGGCATGCAAGTGGGAAATACCCACAACATCGAATTAGCCCTGGCAGATTTTAACTCCTGTGCCTCCTTTATAGCATAATATGATATAATATGATCAATGGGCAACCCACCATTTTCTCCATGCACTTTCCAGCAAGATGCCTATTTAAAGAGAGAATACACCCCTTAAAGCAAGTTTGTAATCCCTGATCCCAGATTTCACTGTTTTATTACAGGAAAAAGGAAAATGAGACACAGGGCTTCCTTCAAGTTTTCTGGTGCTTCCTGGAGGTCCTCGTGGAGAGGTTTAGGGATAAGATGGTGATACTGCTCACCAGCATCTATAGAAACATCCCCAAGGCCACTATCCAGCAAGCTTGGACACAGATGGCTGACAGGGTCAGTGGCAGCAGCATCACTCTGAGGGCCTGACCTCAAAGTTGGGAGGTTCAATGACCTCAAAAAAAGCAAAGAAGGTGAGTACAGCTCTTCAGCTTTCTAAACAACACCTGAAAACATTCCTTTATCCCCCCCCCCACACAATAATCTCCACAATTCTCCCCCTTCAATTGCATCCTTCAATATTGTCATGCCCAGTAAAGACATATCATGTTCCTACTTTAAGATACAAACTTTTTCAATGTGGAATCTTTGAAATTGACTTTTCCTTTAAAAATGGACAATGTGCTGCAAGATAGCCACCAAAGGTTAGCTGACTTGGTCTGTATATTCAAACTGTCTCACTGTTTCAAAAGTACAAAAAGATGCATTCCAGACTAAGAGGTGTCAATTACATCCATCCTGAAACTATCAAGAGACATTCCTAAATTGAATGGATTTTTCTGAAACAAAGAAGGTGTGAAGTAGCCACATCATAACAGGATTATACTCATCCATACATGAATGAATGGCCACGGATTCCACATCCTGGTCCATTGTGTGGTTACACCAGAGGTCAGGGCCATGTGTCAACTAACAAAGACTCTAAATGATGAATTTTTATCTTAAAGGAAAACCCTCTGGGGAGAGAGAGAAATCACAACAATCTCACAGCAGGAGTCTAGCCAAGGGCTGTGGAAAGACCCAACCTCAGCAAGAAGAAGAAGCCCTGATGATGATTCTGCATTTCATCCTAGTGCAGCAGAGAACTGAAAGTGATCAATGCCTCCAGTCTGAAATCCTAACCACCAGAAATCTACAGCACCTCAACAAATTCAAGACTACAAGCAACCCAGGCCTGCAACTTTAAAAGAGACTGTCCTACTTAGAAGATTCAACAGGTTTACCATAAACCATGAACACTTACCACACCTTGAACTCTTACTTTTTACCTTCTATCCATCTTCTCTTGAGAGTGAATGAGATAATGAATGAGTACATAAATGGTGTTGTGAACATTTCAAGAAATGAATATTGTTCAATAAATAGTTAATCTCTGATTTAAACCTACAGGGAAACCATCCACACCACTTACCAGCTGTTCCTAACAGCATATAGAAATGCATACACTGCACCATTTCTCGTTCTTATTCCAAACACACATTAACACCATTCTCTTCTCACATCAGAGCATTTGTACAGCCAACAACTCCTCCCACCACTCCTTCCTCATTTCACATACCATACAGTTGGTTTTACATTCAGTACCTCTCCATCCTTATTCCATCTTACTTCTCCTACATCTCTCAGTTCATCTGTAATATGGGGAGCAGGAATGGAGATGCTCGGGGACCGATAAATAGCATCGGACGCATCTGCCCAGAAATTTGATGTTGTGAGGTCAGTTCTGGATTTAGTCAGTAGTGGGAAAGCACCAAGATGACATTGCTGCCCCTACATGACAGGACTGGCATTTAAATTGTAGAACAGTTAGTTATAATACCCGTGCATGCAATTGATCGTGATTCAATGTGGTGCTTGGGATTAAGTGGACGACGGGTGGCCCTCACATGCCTTCAGATTCCCGGCCATTGAAAGGTGGTGACACTGAGATGAGGCCTCAGTGCTACGATGGGAGGCAGCCATGACCAGCACTGGATAGGAGAAGAGGGGAGGGTGAGCAGAGATCATTGTCGGCCTGCAGTGCTGTGCACCCTGAATGGGTGGGCTTGGTCTCGGGTGGTTGGCCGGGTGGGCTTCATCTTGGGCAGTCGGCACTCGTGACCCTAGTGCTGGGTCACCTGCACGAGTGGCCATACTGCTGGGTGAGCGGGTCAGGTTAAAAGCTTGCTTGGGTCTGTAAATGAAACCCGACTTGAGCCCGACTGAACCACATCCAACCTGGACCAAATCCTTTCATTTTTTCCTGTTACCAATCTGACCCGACCCGACCACCAGAATAAAGTTGGTTAGATTAAGGAGGTTGTGCCCTACCTTCAATGCACTCGCTCACTGCAGTCTAGTGAGGAGTGTTTCCTGCCTTGATGTCCTGTCACTGTGTCCGACCCGACCCGAGCCCGAATGCTGGACCCAGAAGAGCGACCCGACCTGACTTGAACCCGACACATGTTGTTGGGTCCCGTCGGGTTGGGGTGGGTTGCCATGCTCTAGGTCAGGTGGCTATATTGCTGGGTGAGAGGGTCGGATGGCCATATTGCTGGGTGAGAGGGTCGGGTGGACATACTATCGGGTGAAAGAGTTGGCTATCAGCAAGGGTGGTCCATCAGAGCGTAAGCTGAGAGCAGCAGCAAAGGCAAAGATGCCAAGGCAACTTCGTCTCCACAAGAACAGCACTCTGGGGGGCTACTGATCACTGGCATGGGTCTCATACACCCTGTCTTTTTGGACCCCCATGGCGTGATGCAGTGAATCCAATGGAGGGAGGGCCAGGAGGCAGCTGCGCCTGCCCATGAGGCTCCACAATGAGAGGAACAGCAGCTGACCATGCCAAGAAGGACCCACCTGCGCCAGAGAGTGTACCGGACTCGAATCAGCTGCCTCCAAATGTCTGAGTGGCATTGTCAGAGTAGACTGCAGCTCTCCAGGGAGGCCGTCACTGACTTATGCGCTATGCTACGGGACAAGTTGCGACCTATGGGATTTGGTGGTCACTCTATGCCAGTGACCCTGAAAATCACTGTGGCACTTAACAGTTACGTGTCTGGATCTTTCCAAGGATCCACTGGGGACATGTGTGGGGTCTTTCAGGCAGCAGCCCACCGCGGCATCAAGGAGGCGGCCAATGCCCTGTTCAGGAGGGCCGGCAATTATATGTGTTACTGCACTGATCCTGATAGTCATGCAGAGAGAGCCATCACTGGATTCCCTCAAGTGTAAAGTGTGATGGAGTGCACTCATGTGGCCATCAAGGCTCCATCACACCAGCCAGCCGCCTTCATCAACAGGAAGCGCTTCCATTCTATCAACGTTCAACTAGTCTGTGACTATTGAAGGCATTTCCTGCAGGTGTGTGCCCACTTCCCAGGAAGCAGCCATGATGCCTACATATTTCGACAGTCCTAGCTGTCACAGCTTATCAGGCCCCCTGCTTGCCTTCAGGGATGGATTCTTGGGGACAAGGTGACCAATTGAAGACATGGCTACTCATGCCTGTAATGAATCCTTGCATTGCAGAAGTGGAGAAATACAACATTTGCCATAGCTCCACCCGAGCGACCATTGAACAGGCCATTGGGCTGCTAAAGATGAGATTCTGGTGCCTGGATCGAACCGGTGGAGTCCTGCAGTATGCGCTCACCACCCTGATTCTTCAGCCGAGCGGGTACCCACCAATGTAAACGTATCTGCACTGGTGGAAGGTGCAGGAGAGTCATGTGATGGTACATCCTCTGAATGCACCACCTTCTCAGAGGTTGATGGCTGTCCCTCTTCTGATGGAGTCTTCTGCGAACACCAACCTGCATGAGAGAACGCAAACATCAGTTCTCATGGAAGATCATCTCTGTTTCTCTCTCCATAGATGCTGCCAGACCTGCTGAGTATTTACAGCACTTTTTGTTTTTATTTCAGATTTCCAGCATCCACAGTATTTTGCTTTTATTTTAGTGTTTAATCCACTGCCACTTCTCTTCCAGGAATGCCTACCTTGAAGAAGTTCTGCTCTTCTCTCTGACGGGATTTCTGTTTGTCTCTTTTACTTTGTTCACCTTCATTGCTTTCCATTTCCCTCCTGGTGTTTGACAAGGTATCTACCAAACTTGTTTTCACAGCTACATTTCCTTCCTCAGTGACTGTTTCCGGCTCCACCTTATTCTACATGGATTGCAACTGAAGTTCCATCCTTTCTGTTTCGAATCCATCCAGCATTATAGGTAACTTCAAGACATACAACGTTCCTCGGACTGCTGTTCTCACTGCATCCTGAGATCCACACTCAGTGCCATGCCATGGCACTGGACACACTTGGCCTCTCTTTCCAGCAGCACCGACTCACCCTATCTCAAAACTGTCCTGCTCCGCAGTTTCCTTTCATCCTTCGTCTTACCTGACACTTTAACAAAGACTTATTTGGGCTGAATTTTGTGATTGCACTGCCAGGAGCGACAGCGCACCCGCATGTCCTGTGATCGGTTGCACCGTCGTTATTACGTGGCAGGTGGCCATTTTGCATAATGAAGGCGCCAGTCCCCCCCAATCATGTGGCTGGGCCAGAAATGGAGACGGCTTTCACGGCATCACCTGATGTAGGACCAGGAGTTTGCGCCATCTTTAAAAGCCTGCCAGACCTGCATTCACTACTCTCCCTGAATTCTACAGTAGCTCACTGAAGCAATACTTCTGTGCTGTTCCAAAAAGTTATAACACAGCAAGTCGCCCCACTGGGCATTCTTCTGATCATGCCAGAGGTCCGAGCAAGGTTGGCCCCACAGTTCAGTGATGCCTCCTTGCTTATCATCCTCCAGGCTACAAGGGAAAGGCAGGAGGTCCTCTTCCCCAGTGATGGCAAGAACAGCTCCTCCCACCTGTCTAAGCAAGCCTGGACAGAGATCGCAGAGGAGGTTAGTAGCCATGAGGTCACCCGACAAAACTGGAGGAAGAGGGTCAATGGCCTCCTGTGTTCAGCAAAGGTAAGTGGCACGTTCCAAAATTGCTTGGTGTGATCTGGTTGTCACTACAAGGTATCCACATGTGTGCCACTGCTGTTTTAAATACAGGAAGGTCATAGCAGATTGATGGTGTAGTATGTTTGGTTTGTTCGCTGCCACCTTAGTATACCTGGTTAGTCTAGCTTAGCGAGATTACTGAATCTTCAGTAGTTTGAATATTAACTCTTTTATTACATTCTAACTATATACAGCTTTACACCAGACTCTCTGAAGCCACGCTGCATTTCCCTCCAAGTCTCTCTCACATGTGATCTCTTACATCATCATGGTGGGAGGTACTCTTTACACTGTCTCTATATTAACCCTTTCAGACCTTTATACTACAACTCCCCCCAAATCTTTATCCATATATATAATTATACATTCAGATATTTATTTTTACATACTACCCCATCTCCCCCCGAGTCTCTGACATCACAGATTCAATCTGTCAGGAGGCTTCACAACCGTCCCTGATCGTGTTGTTGTTAGAGGTGAAAGTCAGTAGTCTTTCTCTGAACTCTTGTTTCTTGACTTGGACCACCTTCATTGAGGTTTGTAGTATCCGGTGCTTTCTGAATTTCAGGTTCAACATTTGGTATGTCCAAATGTATGACTAATTGACATCTTTGATGACTAGTGTCAGGCAAGCCCCCCACAAGCCAAGACTGAGGCACACATTATTTCACCATATGAGCATTAAAACTTAAAATTGCAAGCCCCTGACTGGAAATACATTTGCATAGTAACAGGCAGTTTTGGAACATGGGACAAAAGGCCATGCCCTGATTCATTCAACCAACAATGGACTTTTGAATACCAGATGTTGAAAGTGGGGGAAGCTAGCATTCCAGGTTGACTGCTAAGATAGCAGAATCCATAAAAACAGAAGAAGTGGTCAGACCAGTTTTAGTCACATGACTAGCTAGCTGTTGGAATTTGAACTCAGAATGTCATGTGCTCCTGGAATTGAAGCAGAACCCTCTCCCGTCTGCCTGCTCCCATCTCCTTCCCATGGAACTGAATCTTGTGAAAGCACGTGAACCTCAAAGAGAGAAAAGTCTCCTACATGAACAAGATTTAAGCAAAATACTGGACCCCAATGAAACAGCAAGAATTACCTACAAAAGGACTATACCATGAGCTCAAAGCACAGTAGCAAGATATTGCCTCAAACTGTTCCACTTTATCTTTTCTTCTCTTTTCTGTCCTTATCCGCATGTGTATATTGCGTGTGCATGCTAGCGTGGGAGCATCATACAGTCATAGGCGTCAACCGTATTAGAGTTTAAGTCTAAGTTTTAATAAATTTCATTTTTCTCCTTTAAACTGAAGAAAGCCTGTTTATGCTAATTTATTTGCCTTATAATTGGAAAGCTGTGAACAAGGATTCACAAAGGGGGAGCTCAAAACACAGTGTGTTTAAAATTAAACCCTGTTACAATAAGAGCAGGTAAAGATAGCAAAAGACCCCTAGACACATTTCTCACCTGGTCATAACAATAGGACTAAGATTCCTTCTGTTTCATCTTATAGTACCTTCTGAAATATGCACAAAATAAGATCGCTGTTGATTCTCATCTGACTGGACAATTACTCCTTCTCTGCCTTGGTCTCATACCCATACCTTTTGTCCTTCAGTCAATTTAGGTAGGTTCCTGGTACAGTATTTCCTATTATAATGATAGGCTTGTTGTTTTCTGTAAGACTTTTCTCTGCCTTGAGCTCTGATAATCCTGGACTTGTAGCCCTGGAAGTAGTTTTTTGGGAAGGATTGGAAGTTGTGCTTTAAATTTCCTTCCTATCAACAGTACTCATGGTGCTAATCCACCTAGCAATGGAGTCGTTCTGTAGTTCAGAAGGGCTGTTTGAAAAGCTTGATTTTTCTTTAACAGTGATTTGATAGTTCTGACTCCTCTGCCAGCTTCTCTGTTAGATTGTGGATATCGAGGGGAACTTGTAAGATGAACAAATCCACAGTTTTCCACAGAGTGCATAAAGTAATCATTCTGCAGAGTGCGTAAAGTAGTCATCTGCAAATTGTGGTCCATTATCAGAAACTATCTGGTCAGGTATACCATGTGTTGCAAAGATTTCTTGTAACACTCGAATGACTATCTCAGTTGTTGTTGAGTACAAACGTTTGACCTCAATCCACCTTGAAAAGTAGTCGATGACAATCAGATCGGATTTAAACATGAATAGATCCAACCCCAGACGTTCGCACATTCTGGTTGGGAATTGGATCGAAATAAGAGGTTCCCTCTGATCCTGTCTGTGCACTGCACATACATGGTAATTAGACCGTGCTCTGCATTTCGTTATACCCATATGACCCTGGTATATTTTTTCCATGATGTCCACCTGGAGTGACTCTGGAATCACTAGTCTCTCATCATATGCCAGCAAATCATCCACAACAGTAAAGTGTCATCTGTGTTCAAAGAAGATTTTCATCCTCTTACCACTGGAACACTACTGCAGCCAGCCTTGCATGTAATATTGACGGATATAGATGTATTCTTCATCTTGCATCTGAGAATGAGGAATTTCTTGGAGCTTTTTTGAACTTGCCACTATTGTGATGCAGTGAACTGAGAATCGAACTCAATTTCATTAATAAAGTTAACATCCTGTTGTGTGGGACTGCCGACAGTAGCTCTGGACAATGCATCTGCTATCATAGCATCATAGCATCATAGGATCATAGGAAATAGGAGCAGGAGTAGGTCATTTGGCTCGTCGAGCCTGCTGCACCATTCAAACAGATCATGACTGATCATCAACTCTACACCATTTTTTCCCACTATCACCATATCCCTCGATTTTTGTCTTGAACATGCTCAATGATTGAGATTTCACAGCCCTCTGGGGTAGCAAATTCCACAGATTCACCACCCTCTAAGTAAAGAAATTCCTCCTCATCTCAGTCTTAAATGGGCTTACATTTCCTCCTCATTTTGTGTCATCCACAAATTTAGAAATATTACAATTGGTCCCCACATCCAAATCATTTATATAAATTGTAAACAGCTGTGGCCCAAGCACTAATCCTTGTGGTACCCCACTAGTAACAGCCTGCCATCCTGAGAATGACCCTTTTATTCCTACTGTTTGCTTTCTGTCGGTTACCAATTCTCAATCCATTGCAGTATATTACCCCCAATCCTATGTGCTCTAATTTTGTTTACTAACCTCCTGTGTGGGACTTTATCAAAAGCCATCTGAACATCCAAACACACCATATCCACACTGGTTCTCCTTTATCTACAAGTAACATCCTCAAAAATCTCTAACATGTTTGTCAAACATGATTTCCCTTCACCAATCCATGTGGACTCTGCCCAATCATATCATTATTTTCCAAGTGTCCAGTTATCTCATCCTTCATAATAGATTCTAACATTTTCCCTACTACTGACGTCAAACTAACAGGTCTGTAGTTCTCTCTTTTCTCTCTTGCTCCCTTCTTAAATAGTGGGGTTACATTTGCTACTTTCCGATCTGCAGGAACCCTTCCAGAACCTATAGAATTTTGAAAGGTAACCACCAATGCATCCATTATCTCTATAGCCTCCTCCTTCAATACTCTGGGATGTAGCTCATCTGGTCAAGGGGATTTATCAACTTTCAGTCCAATTAATTTTTCAAATACTACTTCTTTATTGATACTAATTACTTTCAGTTCCTCATTTTTAAAAGTCCCTTGGTTCTCCAGTATTTCTGGGAGATTTTCTCTGTCTTCGTCTGTGAAGATAGACACAAAGTAATTATTTAGTCTCTCTGCCATTTCCTCATTCTCCACCACAAACTCTCCTGTATCTGCCTGCAATGGACCCACATTCGTCCTTGCTAATCTTATCCTTTTCACATACCTAAGGAAGCTGTTACAGTCCACCTTTAGGTTTGTAGCCATCTTACATTCATAATCTTTTTTCCCTTTCTTTGTCGTTTGTTGCTTGCCCTGCATGTACACCGTTTCATATGTGAATCTCATTAGCCTTAACCAGAATCACTGGATTCACGGAGGCAGTCTAGCGAGTTCCTATTCATCAAGTAAGGAAACTCGGGATTTGTGATCTGTCTCTGCGACAGCCTTTAAGCAGATAATATAATCTGAGAACTTTTCGCAAGCCCACATGACTGCGAGAGCTTCTTTCTCTATGTCAGTGTACCTCGTTTCAGTCTCAGACAATGCTCATGATGCATAATAAACCGGTCTTCGACTGCCATCTGGCTGCTCTTGAAAAAGGACTGTCCGTATACCTATAAGTGAGGCATCTGCTGCAATTGTGGTTGACAGTGAGGGGTTATAATGCACTAAGATATCCGGCGAAATCAGCATCTCCTGATCCTTTGAAATGCTTGCTCCTGATGTGCATCCCTACACCATCCTTATCTTTCCTTAATAGTTGTCGTAAGGATTCAGTAACTTGTGCTAGATTGGTTAAAAACTTTGCCAACTGTTTAACCATTCCAAGGAATTAATGAAGATCTTGGACAGATGTAGAAAGTGGGAATTCACTCATGGCTCTCATCTTTTGCGGGTCTGCCATTATGCCATTGCTACTGACAATGTGTCCTAAAAAACAAATAGATGTTTTCGAAAACTCACACTTTTCATTAAGTGTTAAGCCTTTGTCTTGTAGACGATTCAAAACTGCTCTAACCTTCAGCTCATGCTCTTTAATATATGCACCATGTACTAAGACGTTGTCCATATGGCATATTACTCCTTTTAGGCCTTGTAGAAGCATAGAAACATAGAAAAATAGGAGCAGGAGTAGGCCATTCGGCCCTTCAAGCCTGCTCCACCATTCAATACGATCATGGCTGATCTTTAAAACTCAGTAACCTGTTCCCACTTTCTCACCGTATCCCTTGATTCCCATTAGCACTAAGAACTATATCTAACTCTTTCTTGAATACATTCAATGATTTGGCCTCAACGGCTGTCCGTGGTAGAGAATTCCACAGGTTCACCATTCTCTGGATGAAGAAATCTTTCCTCATCTCAGTCTTAAATGGCTTGCCCCTTATCCTTAGACTGTGACCCCTGGTTCTGGACTCCTCCGCCAACAGGAACATCCTTCCTGCGTCTAGCCTGTCCAGTCCTGTTAGAATTTTGTAGATTCCCTCTCATTCTTCTAAACTCTAGCGAATACAAGCCTAATCGACCCAATCTCTCTTCATACATCAGTCCTGCCATCCCAGGAATCAGTATGATGAACCTTCGCTGCACTCCCTCCATAGCAAGAATATCCTTCCTCAGATAAGGAGACCAAAACTGCACACAATACTCCAGATGCGGTCTCACCAAGGCCTTGTATAATTGCAGCAGGACATCCTTACTCCTGTCCTCAAATCCTCTCGCTATGAAAGCCAACACGCCATTTGCCTTCTTAACTGCCTGCCGCACCTGCATGCTTACTTTCAGCGACTGGTGCCCAAGGACAAGCACAAGGACACCTCCCCCTTTCCCAATCTATCGCCATTCAGATAATAATCTGCCTTTTTGTTTTTGCCACAAAAGTGGATAACCTCACATTTATCCACATTATACTGCATCTGCCATTTATTTGCCCACTCGCCCAAATCACACTGGAGCTTCTCTGCATCCTCCTCACAGCTCACACTCCCACCCAGCTTTGTGTCATCTGCAAACTTGGATATATTACATTTAATTCCCTCATCTATATCATTAATATATATTGTGAATAGCTGGGGTCCTAGTGCTGATCCCTGCGGTACCCCACTAATCACTGCCTGCCACTCGGAAAAAGACCCATTTATTCCTACACTTTGTTTCCTGTCTGCCAACCAGTTCTCTATCCATGTCAGTACCTTTCCCCCAATCCCATGTGCTTTAATTTTACACGCTAATCTCTTATGTGGGACCTTATCAAAAGCTTTCTGAAAGTCCAAATACACCACATCCACTGGTTCGCCCTTATCTATTCTACCAGTTACATCCTCAAAAATTTCCAGTAGATTTGTCAAGCATGATTTCCCTTTCGTAAATCCATGTTGACTTTGTCCGATCCTGTCATTGTTTTCCAAGTGCTCTGCTATTACATCTTTTATAATGGACTCTAGCATTTTCCCCACGACTGAAGTCAGGCTAATGGTCTATTATTCCCTGTTTTCTCTCGACCTCCTTTTTTAAATAGTGGGGTTACATTAGCTACACCCCAGTCCGTTGGAACTGTTCCAGAGTCTATAGACTTTTGAAAAATGACCAGCAATGCATCTACAATTTCTGCCACTTTCTTAAGTACTCTGGGATGTAGATTATCAGGCCCTGGGGATTTATCGGCCTTCAATCCCATCAATTTCCCTAACACCATTTCCCTACTAATACTGATTTCATACACTTCGACATGGTTCTTTGGAATATTTCCGGAGCTGATGTTATACCAAATGGTAGATGATTAAAACAAATTCTTCCGAATGGAGTAATGAAGGTTGTCAATAACCTTGACTTCTTATCCAATGGAACTTGCCAAAAGACACTATTCGCATCAAGCTTTGTGAACATGGTACTTTTGGATAACTTTGCCAAACGTTCGTCCACTGAGGACATCAGATGAATTTCTCTTGCCTCGGCCATATTAAGTTGAGTTAAATCTACACAAATGTGAAGAGTAGCGTTAGGTTTAGGAACTGGAACCATTCCAGAACACCACTCTGTAGGTTCAATGACAGGAGAAATGACTTCCATCCCGGTCATCTCTTCTAACTGATGTTGGACTTGCTTCATTAGTGGATGTGGTATCTTCCTAGGCATGAAAAGACATACTGGTTTAGCGTCTTTATCAACGCAATGTTATATTGGGTTTCAGTCTTCCTAGACCAGTAAATAATTTTGGAAAGTCTTTTTGTAAGTGACTCCTGGATTCTTGTTGCTTAACTTCTTCCACTTCTCTTATAGAATGAAGGTCAATTCAAGCTCTTCGACTTAAGAGAGAGAATTCGTGAATCCTTAGAACATACAATGTTTCCAATTTCTGCTTGTACTGAAGCGCTGCCTGTAGCTTTTCCTTGACTTTCAGTTCAACCCCTCCTGGGCCCTGCAACTGAGTTTCTATTGGTTGCAGGTAATACATTGATAACCACGGTTCATTGACTGATAAGACTGTTACACTTGCTCCACTGTCTAGTTTAAAATTGGTGATATGTCCGTTGATATATATATCTGCAGATCAAAATGCCTGATTAGTATAATTGATCTCACCAAGGACGTTTTTTGATTTTTCTCCTGATGGAAATTGTGCAATTTCATTAATGACTCTATGCTTGAAGATTTTTTCTTTCGAACTTGTGGGAGTACAGATTTTACTTTGGCATATTTTCCCAAAATGATCTATTTTCTTACAGTGGAAACATTCTGCTTTGTTTGCAGGACATTGTTCGCGCCTGTGGGTCTTTTTGGCGCCACAGCGCTGGCAGAGTTTCAAGGCTTCCCCCCACCGTGTACCTTCTTTTATGGTGCTTCTTTTATAGCCCCCTGATTAATAAACTGTACGGTGGCTGGAGGTTTCCTGAACCAAGGTCTTTCCTCACCTCTCAGGATTGCTCTGTTGTTCTTCCAGACCTTTGCTTGTCTCACCAGCTGAATTGCGTGGTCTGGGGTGAGGTCTTCCTTAGACTGCATTAATCTGATAAGGATTAATCAGCAATACCTACTACAATGCGGTCTCTTATTAATTCTGCTTTTAGGTCTCCATATTCACATCCTTCAGCTAGTCTGTAAAGGTCATTAATAAACGCATCAACTGGTTTCTGGACCCTTCTGTTCTATCTTGCCGTCTCCAGAATTTTATTGTTCTGCAAGTTGAAATGGCTATCAGAGGCTTTTAAAACTTCATCAAATTTATCTGATGTCTCATTCATGCCTTGTCTTGCAATAACATCATCTGCTATTGCTCCAATGAAATACAGCAATGTGTTAACTTTCTCTGCTTCAGACTGGCTGTCTAATTTGGAAGCATTTCTGTATCTCAAAAATATTTTCCACCAAAGTGACCAATTTTGACTTTGATTTGGTCCTTCCATGTGTCCAAACTGCTCTGGAATTGTGAATTTAAGATCCATGGCTTTCTATTTGGTTTATTTCCTCTTTTAAAATTTTCCCTCCAGTAACAGAGGTTTCCCTTGCTTTTCAGTCTTGCACTCACTCCTGCTTTCTCCCTGTGAAATCTAGCTATTTCCTTCTTTCTTTAAATGCAGTTTTATAGCATTTTTGCTATATGCTTTTTACTCCCTTCACTTAGATTATTGAGTATTTGCAGCCTCTGTTTAATTTTCACTTGTGGTCGCCATGTGGAATGACACCAACCTCATATCTGCCCTCGCTAAGGACTTTTGATTTTCCTGGTGCTGTCTGCCTACTGCCATTAGGAACAAATTTTTTATTACCCTCTTTATGGATTGCTCACCAGATCCCCGATCGTTGCTTGGTTTTCCGACTTGAAGCCTGCGATCGCTGGACTGGAACTTTTTTCGCAGACTACCCACCTCTGTGGTGCAGCTTGAATGCCTCTACAAGCCGAGTCCATGTCTCTCTGTGCCTCCTTCATCCACGGAGCAGCTCTGGAACTTTTTCACAGCCTCTTCTCGAGTTCTGCATTTTTGGTGTTTTTCCAAGTCAGCCTTCTTCAAAGTATTTCAAAGTTTTCTAGGTGTTGCATGGTAAGAACCACCACTGTTCATCCCACTGCTGTTCACCATGTTGTATGTTTGGTTTGTCTGCTGCCACCTTAGCATACTTGGTCAGTCAAATTTAGAGAGATTACTGAGTCTTCAGTAGTTCGAACATTAACTCTTTTATTACATTCTAACTATATACAGCTTTAAATCAGACTGTGTGACTCCTCTGAAGCCGCGCTGCATCTCCCTCCAAATCTCTCTCATGTGTAATCTTTGCATCATCCATCATCATGGCAAGAGCTACTGCTTACACTGTCTCAACATTAACCCTTTCAGACCCTTATACTACAGATGGCAGATGACTGGCTGCATATATGAATGAAGTCTCCCTTGTTAATACATCAGAGCAAGTTAGACCCATGATAGGTTGAGTCAATATGCCAGACAAAGCAGGTGTTGATGAAGGGCCCATGTTAGTAGAATAGTGATGTTAATGATTGGCAATTTTCAATATCTACATCCTTGCTCTTTAAGGAGAAGAGGGCCCATAACAGGAGGGAGACAGCCAGGACCGGTGGCGGAGTGCCTGACCTGCGTTCTTTAAGTCAAGCTGAAGAAGAGGCACTGGAATTAGCCAGGCGCCAAAGAAGATGTGCCATCTCAGACATGGAGCTCACGGTCCCAGCACAGGAGAGTGATTATTGCCAATCAGATAAAAATGCAATAGTCATGGTGAATTAGCTCTGGCATGCTGTCCTTAATGGGATATGTGTAGCCTAACATATGTTTCATTACAAATTGCAGGTCACCATTCACAGGAGACCAGAGACCCCAAGAGACTGATGACAACCTCTGAGGATGAGGAGAACTCAAAGGATGCATCGTCCCATGACTCTCCTGCACCTTCGACCAGCGCAGATACTTTCACCTCAGTGGGAATCCGGTTGGCTTTACTATCAGGTCACAATCTGGTGAGAGCACACGACGTGCCCGAGCAGCTGGCTGAGGTTGAGACAGCCAGACCTCTGACAGTCAGAGGACTGTTGGTGGTCAGGCCCAAGCTGAGCCCCAGGCTGTTGATGAGCCTCTGGTTTTGGCAGCACAGGGCATGCTGGAGTTGCAGGGAGAAGTAAGGCAACATCTGGCGGAAGTGTTAGAGGCCATACGTAGCCTTGAGAGACGGTGGGGGAGTCCATCCATGTCACAACTGCTGCCATGTCCCAGGCATATGAGCGCATGACTTCATCCATTGAGAGGTTGGTGACCCTCTTGAAGAGCCACATTCCACAGATGCATCATGACCTGCAAACCCTCGCCTTGGCCATGAGGTCCACTCAGCAGTGGCAGGGCAAGGGAAGGACCAAGAGGCAGGAGAATGTTCCAGCCCCTAGTCCTTCTCCAGTGAGCAGGGAGATTCCAAGGAGCTTTCAAAGGGAGGAGGAGAGGATGCACTCCACATCTTGGGTCTCCCCTCAGGGCGATTCAAGTGTGCACACCGGCTCCTCATCCCCTCTGCCAGTGAGCCAAGCTTCAGCAGCCACGATGCCTGAGCATACTCCTGCACTGTGCAGGAAACCTTCAGGCAACCGGGGCCCTCCAAGCCTCAGCCACCCAGAGGATGCCTGCTGAGTTCATACCAAGCCAAGAGGCATCATGATCAGCAGCCTGCTTCCAGTACAGCTGCTGTCTCAGGAGATGTACCATGCAGGAGCACATGCAAACATATGAAAAAAGACACCTTGACACACATGGGTATTAATGGGTGAAATAGATATCTTGTGTTTCATGTAATTAAAAGTGCATTGGTGCAAAATCTCAGCCTTCTTTGATGGATAACCGCATTCCCCCATGGTGTGATTATGACTCCTGCGATCCTTTAAATACCTTATTACATTGACAAGGTGACCACTGACATCATTAACATGTCAATGAACGTGATTGTTTCATTACTCGAATGATGCCACATGAATTGGATGTTGCCATTATCATGTCAATGTGCTTTGTTGAATGATAATTTTATTTAATGCAATGACTGGAGATCTGAATTTATATTTTTTTAAAGAAATTTAAAAAGAAACCGATAAAAGATGACTTTTCTAGCAGCTTAAATTACCATCTCATTTGCAACACTGCATCCTACATTGCAAGGCCTGAGGTGGAGACGAAATGTCTGGTCATCCCAGCAAGAACCAAGATCCAAGAAGTTCTTTTGCTTTTAGCAAGAAGAAATACTGCTAACTCCTATGCTTGAATCACTGAGTGACTGTCATGTGATAATCCCCCCCCCCCAACTCCCCACCCCCACCCTCACCCTGTGGTTTTAAGCTGGTGTTTCTCTGCAGCAGCAAGGAGAAGCATCTGGACTCTGACACATATAGAGTCAACTCTCATAACATCAGCACTCTGCAGCCTATCTTGGGGAATATGGCCACCTCCAGGGATGCTGCCTACACAAAGGGTGTCTGTAGCAGCAGCCTTTGCAGCTTTAGTAGAGTGAATGAATGCGTGATTGTGTAAAATGTTAGTGTTTTTTCCAAGTTTCTTTTTTTTTGCATTGTAATGAAATGCATTTTAAGAATGGCGTTTCATTTAGCCAAGGGTGGAGGTGCCACGGAACAGTATTTTTTTCCTCCTCGGATTAAAACAGTGTGCCTTTAAGACTCTGTTTAAAACAGTGTACCTTTAAAAACTAGGAGGCACAGTGTGCCAGCTGCACCTGCTCCTAGGCCACAGCAGGAGAGTGAAATCACATGGTATACTGTAACAATTTAACTGTGTGTAAAAACCAGCTGAAACGAGTTTTGAGAGACACCAGCGAAGAGTGTTACTGAAGAAAGAGCTATCTATTTCTCAGCAGAAATTCTACAAGGAGCCACAGGCCAAGTTAATTGCCCAAGGAGGGGAAAACCCTTTGGAGGCACCATTTATATTGCTGGAGAAAAGTTTCAACTGAGAGACTGCCGGTTTTAAAATCAGAGTGGACCGATTGCTACATTCCTTGTTAAAAGAACTGTTTGATGCCTGCTGCAGCTGAAGTCGAATGTCTATCTACTAAGAGGCTGTTTTATCAAATCCGCGTGGAGACTTTGAGTGGCATTTGTTTTTTTTTAGACTGTGATACCTCACCCACCAGGAATGTAACCCACAAGGACTTATTAACCCAGTTATTTATTTATTCTTAAGAAGCTTCTAATTTTTAAAACATAATTCTTTTTTTAAAAACTGGTTAACCATCGATTTTCGAGTGTATGTGTGTGAATGGGGGAGTTAGGTTAAAATAAGAAGTTATAAGGTCTTTAGATATAGGTTTATCTTAATAGTGTTTAAGATTTAGTTTTTTCATAAATAGTTAATTTGTTGTTGTCTTAAGATACCTTGGTTGGTTTGTTTTATTCTGGGGGTTACTAGAGTGTTTAATTTGGCTGTTTTCCGGTTGGGTGGGAAAACTTTAATAATATGCTGTGACCTGTGGAGTGTTGGGTCTGAATTGACAATACGTTGCTCCCGCCTCTGTCGTAACAGTCAAAATGATGATTCCCAGCCCCATAGGAGTGACCCTGGCATGATGGGAGCAGTACATATTTCCTCTCTCAGGATGTCAGCACTTCTGATGCCTCAACTCAATTCAACTATGGGTCCAGGAAATCAACTGGCCCAGACTGCCCCAGCAACAGCCGAGGTGGAGGAATCTGCAGCCAGGTCCCCACAAAGTTGACCTTAAGTATCCAAAAGCTGTTATCCACAAGCATCTCCAGGGTCCCATGAGGAATAGCAGCCTTCTACCAGCTTTTGATGAGGCTACCAGGGAAGCACCTTATGGGAGTACTAGAGTTAGGAAATCTTATAAGAAAGGTACTGAGGGTTGACGATTAGGTGAGAAATAAATGGAAGGCAATTATTATGTTGAGAATTAAATTCATCACCTTTATCACATTTGCCACTTTGGTCTGCAATTTGTTTTTATAGCAGCTTCTGAGTTTGGAATACCTGTACGTCATTGATATGGAAGTTGGCAAAATGGTTTCAATTTTCTTTAATGCAGGATTAAGGGAGTGAGGGATGTAACAAGGTCTATTAATGCAGAGAGGCTTTGTGTAAGTTTCAGGGCAAGGGAATGAGCAGGTAAACAGGAATTGTTCAGCAATTAAATCATCCCTCACATCCCTTGCTGCAAGGTTTTGAGATGGCCCTCCTTCTTCTGCTATTTCCTTACTTTGCCCCTATTATTTCATGCCTGATGAGGAATGATACTGTTGCTTTACCTCCTCCAAATGTAGGTTTCTCTGTATGGCAAGGTTGTGCATGATGCAATAGCCTTTTACGAGTGATACCCCACCGCCCACCTCACACCCCCTGCCACTTCCATCATCAGTAATTTCTAATAGGCCCAGGTGCTGCTGGTGCTGGTTGCTGAGTCTGCTGCTGCTGCTGTTTCTTCAACCATTCCTCCAGCTAAATGAACCTGGCAATGCCAGTACTCATGATAAGCCAACAGGTAAGTTAGGCATTAAATGTGAGAAAGAAGCAATCTGTTGTGAAAGTTGGAAACATTCCTGGCAATCCAAATAGCACACAGATCCAATTACCTGCACCCTAGTGCTTCTTTAAATACCACTTCAGTGGCTCTGAGAGACCAATCCCACCAGGTTTTACAGGTGGGTTGGGCGTTGAGCGGGATTTTTGCGATTTTGCATTAAAATGATGTTGGGGTGTTAATTGCATCATGAAACCCCGATTTACATGTGTACACAATACCATGCCTGCCTCTGGCAGGCTCTGGGGCCAACTAAAAAACTGCACGGTTAAATTGGCGGCTAGCAGGAATGGAGCAGTAAGTACTCTGCAATAATTATAAGTGCCCACCTACCTGTCTGCTCCGTCATGCAGGGTTAGAATTGTGCCTATATCAAAACTGCACAGCTGCATAAAAGCTTCTAGCTACATTTCTATCAAAAATGCTGTTTTGTTGTGTTTTGCAACGCATGTACATTTTGTAACAACACAAATGATATTTTATTAATTTGACTCCTCCACTTGTTTGTTGTGTGCTAGATCAAAGAAATTACTTAATGGTACAGCCCAGTGTCATTAAATCTCACCAATTTATTTTAAGGTGCTGTGCCTGTAATACTATATTACAGCACAATATTTGACTCCTCTACAGCGTGTAGGTGAATCATGAACAAAAGTTTCAATAAAAAACAGTTTTATCTGCTTATGTATTAGATATTCCATTGGGGCTTTAGTAGGGTGATAATTACATACATGCCAACCATGAATGTTCTAAATTGACAGTCAGAAATTCAACCCAGGTGTCAGCTGCTCATGTTTAACAGGACAAATCTGCCAAACCATCAGTGTCAAGCAACCAAACCAGGTTTAAGATGTATCAGAACCAATCACATCAGCTAATGACAGAAATTAAAAATGGGGTAGCACCAATCAGATGAGGTGGCGGGTGAGACTATAGCTTGAAAGAACCAATCATTTGGAGCGTGGGACTAGATTCTATCAGAAGCATTCAGTCAAATGTTTGTCCCACTAATGTTGGTCCACAAACTCAAGGCAGAAACATTTTATGAGCTTACAGTTTCCATTCATAGTTTCAGGTATATTTATTTAATGTTTTTCCCCAAATAAGCTGCTAAAATGCAGCTTTTCCTAGTTTTTCATTTTCCTCAGAGGAACAATTTGAAGCTGTTTTATGTGAAGGTTTATTGTTATTCAGGACTAGTCGCAGCTGCTATTTTTTGGGATAAAGAAGATATTCCCTTTATGACTATATTAATTAGTTTTATTTCAACATTTCTATTAGTGGGAGGCAACTTCATCATCACCATCACAATTACTGGCTGCCTCCTTGTTGCAGACATATTGTACTTAAACGTTATACTTTGGTTAATCAACGAATACGCCCCAGCTCTAAAGGGCAAACCGCTGGCTGTCTTCCAGCAGCTCCCACTGTTGCTGGCGATGTCCAAGCTGGACATTCTTGGCGGTGACTTCAACTGCATCATTGATGTGGCTGGATGATCTGGCAGGGCCGATAGCAAACTGGACACTATATCCAGACTCTTGATAGAAGTGGTAAAAGATGCCAAGCTTTGTGGTGTCTTCAGAAATTATGCAGATGGAGCACCATGTAGGTACACCTGATAGAGACCAGACAGGTCTGTCCGTTCCACGTTAGACTTCCTGTTTGTGTCCCGAGAGCTCACAGTCAGATACACTGATGTCAAGCAAGTGTTCTTTCCTGACCACTGCCTCCTACTTGCCAACTGCCACCTACAGGAATACCAAAGGATTGGCAGGGGGCATAGAAGCTGAGAATGAAACCATTGAGCCCAGAAAACATTGAGGAACTCAGAACAAATTACACAGACTGGAGATCTGTGAAACCCCTCTTTGAGTCTCAACGCATTGGTGGGAAGTAATCAAGATGAACAGCAAAAGGTTCTTCATCCTCAAAGGTGTTCAAAAGGCAATAGAGAGATAGTTCTGATGAAAGGTCACAGACCTGAAACGTTAACTCTGCTTCTCTCTCCACAGATGCTAACAGACCTGCTAAGTATTTCCAACACTTCCTTTTATTTCAGATTTCCAGCATCTGCAGTATTTTACTTTTATTTCAGACTGTGGAGGCCCTGTATTTAAATGAAAGATGATATTTATGCAATTGCTGAATCCATTGTACTGCCTGGCAATGGGCTTCGAAACATGTTGGATAGAATGGTAGAGTTCACTACGTACCTGTATCAGGTTCTTATACATGGCATTGATACTCTGCAATAATATAAAAGCAAAGTACTGTGGATGCTGGAAATCTGAAATAAAAACAAGAAGTGCTGGAAATACTCAGCAGGTCTGGCAGCATCTGTGGAGAGAGAAGCAGATTTAACGTTTCAGAACATGCAAATATTAGAAATGTGGAAGGTTTTAAGCAAGTAAAGCAGGGGTGGGGCAAGAGATAACAAAGGAAAATGTGTAGATACGACAAGGTCACAGAGAATAACTGGCCGGAAGGTCGTGGAGCAAAGGCAAACAGTATGTTAATGGTGTGTTGAAAAACAAAGCATTTGTACAGATCGGGTGTTAATGGACTGAAAACTGAACAACCACAAGCACAAACATGAAAAAAAAAGTGGGTAGTCAAACTGAACAAACTAAAATAAAATACAATAAAGTAAACACAAAAAAATAAAAAAGAGAGAAAAAAGAAAAAATAACTAAAAATAAAAGTAAAATGGGGAGCCCATCATGCTCTGAAATTATTGAACTCAATGTTCAGTCCAATGTTTGGACTAAACATTGAGTTCAATAATTTCAAAGCATGACGGGCCCCATTTTACTTTTATTTTTAGTTATTTTTTCTTTTTTCTCTCTTTTTATTTTTTTTGTGGTTATTTTATTTTATCTTAGTTTGTTCAGTTTGCCTGCCCACTTTTTTCATGCTTGTGGTTGTGGCTGTTCAGTTTTCAGTCCATTAACACCCGATCTGTACAAATGCTTTGTTTTTCAACACACCATTAACATATTGTTTGCCTTTGCTCCATAACCTTCTGGTTGGTTATTCTCTGTGACCTTGTCCTAGCTACACCTTCTCCTTTGTTCTCTCTTGCCTCTCGCCAGCTTTACTTGCTTAAAACCTTTCACATTTCTAATATCTGCTAATTCTGAAGAAGCGTCACTGACCTGAAATGTTAACATTGATACTCTGCAATCCACCACAGAAGATGTGGTCACCTTAATGGCCTCTGCAGCTGAGCCCCCTTACAGAGTCTCTGACCCCATTATCATGATGATCATACTGGAGCCATGCAGGTTCTGAACTCAATCATTCCAACTTGAGCAAGCCAGGAGAACAAATGAAAAAGGGACTTCAATCAGATCACTAATTTCCTAGAGTGTGCTCTCTCACAAATCAGTAAGCAATTGAAATGGGATATTCAGATAGCTTGTTGCATATTTTTTGTCTCCACAGTTTCTCCACTATGACTAAATTTGTTTTCTGCACTTGTGGTTTCATCCTTTGCAATAGTAGCAAGTAGTAGGATTGCTTCAGATTGCGAGAACTTTGCTTTCTTCATCTTTGGTTGGGGAAAGTTAATTTTCTTAATTCACTGATTTTTTAGGGGGGCTCTGCATTGTCCTTCTTGTAGGGATCCCACCTTTGTGTGATCTGCTCTCAGACATGGTGTCAGTGAGCTCAGTGGTTGGATAACGCTGTGACCTGAACATTATTTGTTGGTGATGCTGGACAGCATCTAGAAGCTCAGATAAAAGCTCCGCAAAGCCTATTTTTCTTCTGTGCTTGCAATCCATTAAGATATCCAAATCGCAGCTCCCTACAGTCACCTCAGCAGCTCATGGATTATGAATGTTGAGGCACTTAAAAGTTTCAAAAAGCTTGATTTGTTTTTTCTGTCACCAATGGGTGGTGCAGAGAGTAGTTCCAGTAGCTAGTCCAAAGTACTGTTGACTATCACTAATTTTTACAGTTATCAATACCATGAATCTCCACAGCACCTAAAAGTGGGAACTTCGTCCCAGACATTACAGATGTCCGTCATGTTGATAATGTTCATAATCATAGAATCATAGGAAGTTTAGAGCACAGAAATAGAACATAGAACATCGAACATAGAACAGTACAGCACAGTACAGGCCCTTCGGCCCACGATGTAGTGCCGAACCTTTAACCTACTCTAAGATCAAACTAACTACCTACCCTTCATTCTATTATCATCCATGTACCTATCCAAGAGTCGCTTAAATGTTGTTAAAATGTTTTAGATTGTTTTAGATTGTTGATTCTTGTGATATGAAAGTACTTTCATTTTTTATTAAATGGTGAGGACTTGTGTTTTAAAACTGAAAAAAGGATTCCATAGATGCTGGACTTTGTATTTTTTTTAAAAATAAGTCATCGTAAGGCCTTTTGGACTTGGTTTGTAAATAGCCTTACTGTAAGTCACCTGTCTTCAGATAATTATCCAGCAAGGGTTTTTTTGACTTGGGGGAGATGTTTACGGAGAAGTGACAGGTCAAGATTTATAGGGGTCAGGAGGCTTGACTCTTGAGATATTGTTTTGCTTTTGCTTTGGACAGTCTGTTGGAGTTTTAAAAAATCAACCTGAAGGACAAAAACCCAGCTCAGCCTATTCCAAATCTTTGAAATGCCTGCCAGTTTTTCATCTTTTTGAGAAGTTCTTAGAAGCGTGAGTAAGAAATAGAGAAATTGATGCTACATTCATCTTGAAAGGCCTGCTTGAAACCCCTGTTGTTGCATTTCTCCTAGGACGCTAGAAAAACCTGCCGGAAAGATCCTCAACGCCTCCAGAGAAAGATCCCAGTGACAGCCATCTATGCATATTTGGGATGCCAAACCAATAAAGGTATAATTGACATCTTTCCATATCCTCTCACTTTTCGTCAAGAATTAGAAACTATTTGGCCAAAGTATTCTTTTTTGTCTTCTTTTATTACAGAGCTCTCAAAAGAAAATCTCTATTTTTTCCGGTTAGCTGGTGTGTGTGTGTGGGGGGGGGGGTTGGGAGAGGGGGTTAAGGTAAAAGGGAACTTTCATATTTCAATCTGAGTGTTAATGCTTTGCTTCGTTATTGGTTATGTCTTGTTTTACAATAAACTGATAATTGTGTTTATTAAAGAAATCTAGTTGGGGTATTTTGTTCTGGGCTAAAGAGTAGAGTCTATGATTGACTGTATCGGTAACTGGGTAAACATTTAAATATATGTTGTGACCTGTGGAGATGTGGAACTAGAAAAGACAGTGCGCTCCTCCCACCTCAGTTGTCACAATTGTTACTGGAAAAAATCTATCTTGCTTTTTTATTGCTGTTGTTCAGGGAAATCAGGGTTATTGCTGATTAATGAGTCTCAGTTTCATTTTGCAAGCAGCCAATGCTAAGCTGGCGATCTCTCATGACTCAAAATTACACTGTGCGATATTGGTACTAATACATTTTATGACATTTCTTAGTCCACTATTTTAAGAAAGGCCTTAACCTGCTTATTTTATATGTGTTAGTGCTTTAATTAAAAGAACAGCAGAGGACCTTTATATGAATGTAATACTGTATTTGTTACTACCATTCAGTGCAATTTCAACCCTTGTGGGAATTAAACAGAATACATTAGACTTTTTGCCATACAACAACATTCTCAGTGGATTTGAAGTGTTGAGAGTATGAGACTTACAACAAAATTCTTTTATGAAACTGTAAATCTCTGCTCCAAAAAGATGAATTTGCCAATCCTACTTTAAAGGGTACAGAAGCAAACAGACTGTTTTAAGGTAATTAGTCAAATTTGCATTAGTGAAGGACTGAAAAAAAGTACAAGGTTGATAATTTATTCAGTGATGCTGTTTTATTGAGACAGCATGATTACTTATGAATGATGCCAGTTTTACTGAGAAAACTCAACTTTTTCCACATGAATTTACACGCATTTTAATTCATTTAACCTTCAACATGTTAATTTACTTTGAAAACATATTCACTGCCACTGTAACATTTGTTTGGCATTGCAGGTTTAAGGATGTTGTGCAAATTTTCTGCTAAACTGACAACCTTGTGTTGTGTGACCTATCTATGGGGGGGTCTTACGACCTGGTGAGGAAGGTGTCTAGGAGTCCCTCTCAGCCTTCACCTGGTCTTACAATAACAGGGTTTAAATTTTAAAGCACCGTGTTTTGTTCACCACTTTCCAATTATAAGGCAAAGAAACTAGCACAAACAGGTTTTCTTAGGTTTAAAGAAGAAAAATTGAAATATATTAAACTTGAACTTAAACTCTAATTCGGTTGACGCCTACGGATACACAACATGCCCATGCTAGCATGCATACGTGATACACACATGCAAATAAAGACAGAAAAGAGCAGAAGAAAAATAAAGTGGAAAAGTTTGAGGCAATATCTGAAGAGTTTTTGTTACGGTTCTTCAAACTCACTTTAGAGTCCTTGATTGTAGGTAGATCTTGCCTTTCGTTGGGGCTCAGTATTCTTCTTAAACCTTGTTCGCTGTAGGAGACTTTTCTCTCTTGGGGTTCATGTGTCTTCAATGGATTCAGAAGCTTGTGAGAAAGAGATGGGAGCAGAGTGGAGAGAGATCTTCTCAGTCCAGGAGCAAACAGTCTTTCTAAGTTCAAACTCCTTGGGGCTGGTTCAAAAGAAAACCCTGCAACAGCCAGTTAGTTATGTGACCAGCTGGTCTAACCAGTCCTGGCCCTTGTGGATTGTATCCTCCTTAGCAGACCCTGGAATGCGCTTCCTCACCTTTGATGTCTGTTAGTATGCAAATGTTTTTTTTTCCAGCCACGGCTGATCTGTTTAACAAGTCATTTCCTCACTCCAACAACAGTTAAAAATCAATGTTTATGACAAAATTGATGCACCTCATTCTTGGCAGGTGGGAGCCTAGCATGACACGAGTGAAATTGGTCAATACAAAATCAATGGAAAAGAAAATCGTGTGCTGTGTAAAACGGTCTACCGATTCACTAGCAGCCCATTTTATGCTATTGACATTGACCAATTTCACTCCCATACACTCCTATATTGGTCTTGAGCGATTTAGTCATGTTTTATGAAATGCATTTGCAAAATTTAAGTTTTACTTTTTAAATATTCTTGACTTCATGCCATTCTTTCTATGGTAGCTATATAGTGATATAAGGCATAAGTAGTGAAAACTACATTTTTAAAAAATGACCTACAATTTACAATGTCAAGTTGCAATTTGCAAAAGATATTTTGCTATTATGCTTCATGACCGGTTATAGAGTAGTTCCATGTGACTGCAAATGAGTTCAGAAAAAAAGGTAGAACAAAACTGAAATTATTCCTTTTGCACAGTAGGTAAAGTTGATAGTTGCAAGCTTCATCACTTCCATAATATAAAAGCAAAATACTGCGGATGCTGGAAATCTGAAACAAAAATAAGAAATGCTGGAATCACTCAGCAGGTCTGGCAGCATCTGTGGAAAGAGAAGCAGAGTTAACGTTTCGGGTCAGTGACCCTTCTTCGGAACCTTCTTCTTCTTCATCACTTCCATATTGATTACAGTGTAAAATAAGGAATATTATAAGGTAAGTTTTTATATGGTAGCATAGTGGTTTTGCTGCTGGGCTAGTAATCTAGAGACCTCGACTAATGATCTAGAGGCATGAGTTCAAATCCCACCATGTCGCTGGAGAATTTAAATTCAGTTAATTAATTAAAATAAAATAAACTGGAATTAGAATCTAGTAACAGTAATCATAACCATGAAACTACTGGATTATCATCTTAAAAAACCCCATCTTGTTCACTAATGTTCTTTTGGGAAGAAAATCTGCTATCATTACTGGTCTGGTCTATATGTGATTCCAGACACACAACAATGTGGTTGACCCTTAACTGCCCTCTGTAATGTCACTCAGTTGTATCAAACTGCTATGAAAGCAATACTAAGATTAGACCAAACGGACCAGCCAGCATTAACCCAGGCACCGGAAATGACAAAGACACATTCTGCCCAGTGGACCCTGCAAAGTCCACCTTACTAACATCTGGGGGCTTGTGCTAAAATTAGGAGAGCTATCCCACAGACAAGTCAAGAAACAGCCCGACACAATCATACTCACCGAATCATACCTTTCAGCCAACATCCCAGACTCCTCCATCACCATTCTTCGGTAGGTCCTGTCCTGCTGGCAGGATGGACCCACTGAAGGTGGCAGTACAATGGTACACAGTTGTGAGGAAGTGACCCTGGGAGTTCTCAACATTGACTCTGGACTCCATGAAGTCACATGGCATCAGGTTGAACAGGGGTAAGAAGACCTCCTGCTAATTAACACCTACTGCCCTCCCTCAGCTGATGAATCAGTACTCCTTTATGTTGAACACCAATTGGAAGAAGCACTAAGGGTAACAAGGGCACAGAATGTACTCTGGGTGTGGGGCCTTCAACGTCCATCACCAAGAGTGGCTTAGTAACACCACTATTGACCGAGCTGGCAGAGCCCTGAAGGGCATAACAGCCAGACTTGTCTTGTGGCAGGTGGTGAAAGAACAAAAACAAGGGAAAAACATACTCAACCTCATCCTGACCAATCTACCTGTCACAGATGCATCTGTCCATGACAGTATTGGTAGGAATGACTACAATTCTTTTAGAGACTTTGCGCTAAAATATCTCATTGCGCTGTGTGGCTCTACCATCGTGCTAAATGGGATAGCTTCGGAACAGATCTAGCAGCCCAAAATTGGACATCCATGAGGTGCTGTGGGCCATCAGCAGCAGCAGAATTATATTCCACTACAATCTGTAATCCCATAGCCCAGCATATCCCCCACTCTACCATTACCATCAAACCAAGGGACCGATCTTGGTTCAATGAGGAGTGCAGAAGAGAATGCCAAGAGCAATTGTACCTAAAAATGAAGTGCCAACCTGATGAAATTAGCACGGGACTACATGCATACTAAGTAGCAGAAGCAGAATGCTATAGACAAAGCTAAACAATCCCACAACCAGTGGATCAGTCATCTGTAGACCTGCCACATCCAGTCATAAATGGTACTGGATAATTAAATAACTAACAGGAGGAGGAGGCTCCACAAACACCCCATCCAAAAAGATAGTGGAGCCCAGCAGAAGACAAGGCTAAAGCATTTGCAAACATCTTCAGCTAGAAGAGCCAAGTGGATGATTCATCTCGGCCTCCACCTGAGGTCCCCACCATCATAGTTGCCAGTCTTCAGACAATTCGATTCACTCCAAGTGAAACCAAGAAACGGCTGAGCGCAGTGAGTACAACAAAAGCTATGGGCCCTGACAACATTCCAGCTGTAGTGCTGGAGATTTGTGCTCTAGAACTAGCTGTGCCTCTAGCCAAGCTGTTCCAGTACAGCTACAACACTGGCATTGACCCAACAAAGTGGTAAATTGCCCAGGTATGCCCTAGCCACAAAAAGCAGGACAAATCCAATCCAGCCAATTACCGCCCCATCAGTGTACTCTCAATCATCAGAAAAGTGATAGAAGGTGTCATCGACAGTGCTATCAAATGACACTTACTTACCAAAAACTTGCTCGTAGCTGTGCCGTTTGGGTTCTGCCAACCACTCGACTCCAGACCTCATTACAGCCTTGGACCAAACATGGACAAGAGAACTGAATTCCAGAGGTGAGGTGAGAGTGACTGTCCTTGATATTGAGGCAGCATTTAACCATGTGTGACACCAAGGAGTCCCAGTAAACTTAAAGTAAATGGGAATCAGGGGAATCTGTACTGGATGAGCTGAAATTTCCTCCAACTAAATATTGGGACGACTGAAGCCACTGTCTTCAATCCCGGCCACCAACTCCATTCCCTGGCCACTGATTTACATCCCTATCCCTGGAAACTGTCTGAGGCTGAATCAGACTGTTTACCACCTTGTTGGCATATATGACCCTGAGATGATCACATATCTGTGCCATCACTAATATTGCCTATTTCCACCACCATAACATTGCCCAAATCCGTCCCTGCCTCAGCTCATCTGCTGCTGAAACTCTCATTCATGCCTTTGTTACCTCTAGATTTGACTATTCCAATGCACTCCTGGCCAGCCTCCCAACATTTTACCCTCCATAAATTTGCATTCATCCAAAACTCTGTTGCTCATATTCAGACTCTTACCAAGTCTCATGCATCCATCGTCCCTGTGCTTGCTGATCTACATTGGCTCCCAGTTAAGCAACACCTTGATTTTTAAATTTCTCTACCTTGGTTTCAAATCCCTCCATGGCCTCGCCCCTCCCTATCTCTGTAATCTTCTCCATCCCCACAATCCCACAAGATATCTGCACTCTACTAATTCTCACCTCTTGAGCATCCCTGATTTTAATCACTTCAAACCATTGGTGGCCAGGCCTTCAACTGCCAAGGCTTTGCGTTTTGGAATTCCCCCCAAACCTCTCTACCTCTCTTTCCTCTTTTAACCTGCTTCTTAAAACCAGCTTATTTGACCAAGTTTTTGGGCATCTGCCCTAATGTCTTTTTATCTAGCTCAGTATCAAATGTTGTCTTATAATGCTCCTGTGAAGCACCTTGGGACATTAAAGGTGCTACATAAATACAAGTTAGTGTTGTTAAAACTCTCCACTGACTGGAATCATACCTAGTACAAAGAAAAATGGGCTGTGGTTATTGGAGTTCAGTCATCTCAGCCCCAGGACATCACAGTAGTTCTTCAAGGCTGTGTCCTAAATCCAACCACCTTCAGTTCTTCATCAATGACCTTCCCTCCATCATAAGGTCTGAAGTGGAGATGTTTGCTGGTGATTGCATAGTGTTCAATTCCATTCGCAACTCCTCAGATAATGAAGCAGTCTGTGCCTGCATGTAGCAAAACTTGTACGACATTTAGGCTTGGGCTGATAAGTGGCAAGTAACATTTGTGCCACACAAGTGCCAGGAAATGACCATCCCCAACAGGAGAGAGTCTAACCACCTCCCGTTAACATTCAACAGCATTACCATTGCTGAATTCTCCAACCATCAACATTCTGGGCATCACCATTGACCATAAACTTAACTGGACCAGCCACATAAATGCTGTGGATACAAGGTCAAGTCAGAGCTGAGTATTCTGTGACTCCTAACTCACTTCCTCTGGCTTGCTATAATAGCCACAAAATTTATGTTGCTGGTCTAGTTCAGTTTCTGGTCAGTACTACCCCCAGAATGTTGATGATGGGGCACTCGGTGATGGCAATGCCATTGAATATCATGTTGGAGATGATCATTGCCACAGCCTAGTGTGGCATGAATGCTGCTTAGCACTTATTAACCTAAGCGTGGTTGTTGTTCTTAGTCTTACAGCATCCAGGTATGGACTGTTTCATTATCTGAGGAATTGAGAATGGAGCTGAAAACTGGACAGAACACACCTGAACATTTTTCCACATTGCCTGGTAAATACCAGTATTGTGGCTGCACTGGGACAGCTTAGGTAAGAGTATGTTTAGTTATGGAGCATAGGTCCTCAGCACTAAAAGCTAGGAGGTTTTGCTGGGCCCTTTGCTGTTTCATCATGTCATGTGGAGTGCATGAGTTTGGCTGAACTCTTGAGGAGCTCAAGAGGAGACCGAGAAGGATCATCCACTCATTCACTTTGGTTGAAGGGGGTTCCAAACACTTCAGACTTGTCTTTTGCATGCATGTGCAGGATTCTACCATTCTTGAGGATGGGGTTGCATATGGAGCCTTCTCCTCCCCCCATTGGTTGCTTTATTGACCATTGCCGTTCAAGATTGGATTAACAAGGCTGCTGAGCTTTGACCTAATCTATTGGCCGTGAGATTGCTTAGCTCCCTCGATAGCATGCTGTTTTTGTTGTTTAGCATGTATATAATTGTGTGTTGTAGCTTCGACAGATTGGCATCTAATTTTCAGGCACTTCATTCAAAGTTACAAAACTAAGTAACCGGGCAATTTCACAAAACAGCCTCAAATGCCTTTCAACAGTAACATAAATTTTTACAACCAAAAAAATAGCAACTTAAATTTTATACCCCAGTAAGTTTTGGCTTTGTTGGAGCTGTTAAAATGAAAGACCATAGCAATGTTATAGAGTGTATGTTGACAATGATGCAGGGTTGCACTGAGCTCAATATATATTCTTGAAACCAAGTGACCTAATCTGGAGAAATCATTAGCTGGAAGAAGGTTACACACAACTGTGATCTGCTTCAAGGGATTTTTGTCCATTAACTGGTACACAGATATTTTATTGACTTTATAAGGAAGATAAATCCTAGCCCTCTATTTATCATATTGTAAAAATAATTGTTCTTTGTATGATTGTTGTTCTGGGGTAAATTCACATAAATAAATTGTAACTAAAATATCCGGAGATATATTGCTATATTTACTGATAGTAGTGATAGTAAAAGTGATCCTTTTGTCATGCTAGACCCCCACCTGCCAAGAAAGAGGCAGATTAATTTTGCCATATGGACATTAAATTTCAAACTGTTGCTGAAGTGAAGAAAGGACTTGTTAAAAAATCACCAGGCCCTTGGCTGGAAAAACATTTTTGCACACTAACAGCTAGTGCTTGGAAGGACAAAGGGGTTATTCCCTGCTCCAATTTAACCCACAATGGACTTTGAGCACCAGGTATTGTATGTAAGAAGAGACATTCCATGGTTAGCTAAGACCAGAGAATCCACAAACAGATGTGATCAGACAAGTTAGTCACATGACTAACCTGCTTGGCAACCTGGGTTTTTCTGAATTGTACCAACAGTTTGAACTGAGAGTGTCTGTTTGCTCCTGGACTGAAAAGACCTCTCCTGGCTGGCTTGCCACAGCCCCTCCTGTCTGCTCCCATCTCTTTCTCAAGAAACTCCAAATCCACTGAAGACACATGCACCCAAGAGAGAAAAGTCTCCTACAGCGAACAAGGTTTAAGAAGAATACTGGGCCCCAACGAAAAGCAATATCTACCTACAGTCAAGA